>NW_007074601.1:158190-167509 GCF_000164805.1 Carlito syrichta | reverse complement strand
TTCTATTAGTACTTAGCAAAAGAGAAATAGTAAAAACAACAATAAAAACAGTGTTCAGATCAGATATTCTTGAACTATTTCTATAAACTCTTAGGTTCTATAACTGAAATTGTTAGTGGTATTACTTTCATTGTACTTTATATAGTTTTTATAGCCAATGACAACCTTCAGTAATTGTTTCAATTCCAAATTTCCAACAAGTATTTACAAGATTGTTGTAAGCTCACTTTTGCTAAAAATTTTGCTCCAACTACATAAGGTTGTCCTTTTCCCTGCCTCTCCCACACTACAGGTAATGATTAGCTGAGAACAGCTCTAATTTACATTGTTTCTTTGAAGAAGTTGTTAGCCATGAATGCCAGTGAAGTAAATGTTTAGAAATTATTGTTATAACATTTAAAAAGTTAATGTAGAACACAACATCAAAATGTGTGACATGACAACAAAAGATTCTAAAATAATTTTGTCAAAATGCAAAAATCATTATAAATGGAAGTCATAATTTTAAAAAAATTTTGAAAAGTTCATTCACTTGAAACATTTGGAATATATACTGGAAAAAAAAAAAAAATAAAAAAAAATAAAAAACACATTTGCTTCCCATGACGTAGATAGCACATAATTTCTCAAGTCTCCCTCACATATTGAATTTAATATTTTATTGGGTGCTTTAAAAATTTTTCTGAATAAAACACTCATATAGTCAGGGAATGAAAAGTATGCACCTTTAGAGCTAAGGTAAATAATATGTAGCTTTTAACAATAATAATGTGTAACTTTTTTTTAGCCTAATATTTATATGAAATTTGAATTACATTCCCTAGTATATTGATATTTAATTTAATATAAAATACAACTGCCTAACAATTAAATTTTATTTTCTCATTCTAAAACATTGATTATAAATTATGCTAATAAGTTAATAGTACAATTGAAGAAAAAAGACAAAAGCTAACAATTTTTTTGCTTTCTAACACTCTTCCTAAATAAACAAATAAATAAATTCAGGGCAGAATTTGAGGGAAAAAAGGTATAATTCCAGTTACTTCTTTTGCTATAGAAAGGCAATGTCCAGTATTAATGAGACAGGGCAGACATTTGACATTTTTTTCTCTCAGCTTTAGTAAAGTCTAATTTATATATCATAAATTTCACCCATTTTAAGCGTATGTCTGTAAATGTTTTTAGCAAATTTCTGAGAGCTTTGCAACCATAACTAAAATCTAGTTTTGCAATTTCTCTATCATTCCAAAAATTTCCTTTGAAATTTACTAATATCACTAAAGAGAGTAAAACAATTCTGTAAGTACTAACTTTGTAGATAGAAATAAAGTTGTTTAACATTTTGGCAATTAAACCCCAAATCTCTGGCAATTGCAGCAAATCTAGAATGAAAATCAGCAGCTTTTAGCCACTGCCCCATAGACTTCACTGATGTGATAGAAGACTGAGGGAAGAGCTGAGTGGAGCAAGTGTCCGCTGCAAGGAGCACAGCCAGTCCTGGCCACACAGAGAGGGACCCAGAGCCATTTTCCCTGACTCCCATCTCATTCCTCTACTCTGCTGCTGAGGACCAATTGCCCAAAGGCAAGTAAACCCAGAGGACAAAGTCATCTCCATGTGTCAGTCTTCTGGGGCAAAGAGTAAGGTATGAAAGGTGATCAACTGAGCTGGAGGGAGCAAACTAATAATATCTGCACAACCATCACTTTTAATTCTGTAGCGATTCAATGAATATTATATTCATTATAATCACAGATACTGTAACATATTTTGGTTACTGCTTTCCTGTTATACATCTTCTTACCATTTGCCTTCAACATTTTGGTAGATTTTAATAGTCAGGTAGAAAAGTAACCTATATTGTGGATGTCAGTCAACCTCTTTCCCTGGCCACCCTAAGAGTTGTTAAATAGGCACCTGTAAAATTATTCAGGGCAGCAAGAATGGAAGCTACACAGGCGCTCAATTAGTCTCATTTGAGGCTAATCTTGCTATGACCTCTACCGAATGACCAGCTTGTCAAAATCAGACCAGCCAGCCTGATTGCAGATCTATTACTTAAGCCTCTTTTATCATAAACTGGGTGATGTTTTGTCTTCATAGGAATAATTTGTTATTTTAGGAACAGATTTGTCTTCTCTGCCTACAGTGCTTCTACTAGCATCAATATTCATGGAGTTATAGAATGTCTTATTCATTGTCATGGTTTCTCACACAATATTGTAGATGACATTCTACAAAAAAAGGAAAGATTGGCGATAAGCTCATGCCTGTAGAAGTTACTTGCCCATAAGTAACTATCTAAATAGGGTAATGAAATGACTTTCTGAAGGCACACTGATGACACGAGCTTGAACAAAACACCTTGCAGTTATGGCACTAGGTTCTACAAGGACATGGTATTTGCTTTATGGATATGTTACTTTCTCTGCCATAACCAGAATGTACAAGTTTGTTAACCAAAGCATAGAGTTAGGATTCATATTGGGAATCATCTCCAACTGTTACACCTAATAATCCACTTTAAGAATGCTTTTGTTCCCCCAAGATCTTGTTTTTGTTGGGTTTAGAGGTTTAATACCTAAGGGAAAACTAATAAGAAATATGATCATTAGCCTGATGACTTAGAACCTGAGACTTCCTTTCCACACTTTGGGCTCCTCAGTCATTGAAACAGTTCATGGAAAAGAAGATCACTGCCCAAGTGGAAATTTGATTACTGTTGCACATTGTGGTGAGGAGAACTATGCCTGGAACCCAGGGGACCTATAGCCACATATTTTAGTACTACTTTCCCCAATAGTCCTTGTAAATAGGATACTGGGCCAACTCAAAAAAAACCAACAAGGACTAAGATCCGATAATAATGATGACCTAGGTCACTACATAAGCCAAACACCTCGGACAATTAATTTGACAGAGCATAAACGAAGAGAAACATGTAAAGAATGGTAATCTGGATCTTGTTTCCATCTACTAAAGTGGTGATAGAGAAATTGACCTCAATGATACAAGAAGAACAGAGAAGTCTATTAATGATGGCTCAGATAGAATTATCCTGGATTTAAGTGTCTTCTGGGTCCCAGAATCTTGTTGTCAAATCTTCCCTCAGACATTAGTGTAGAAATTATAAAATCAAATCAAATCCAAAGCATGTTGAGAAGTTTCTGTTACTTCCACAAATAATTTTTTGATTCATCTGAATAATTGACTTTTTCATTTAAGTTGAAACTAGCATATTAGAAAATCAGTAGGATTTGCCTTGTCAAGCTCATTTGAATGTACAATTTCTATAATTCTTTGTTCATATCATGGTTTATAAGAAAAACATTCTTTGGTTTCATTTATTTTTTCTATTTTTATTGATACATAGTATTTGTATACATTTATAAGGAAAGTGGTATATTTTTATACATGCATAAAATGGATAATGATTAAGTCAATGTTTAGGATGTCATTCACCTAGACATTTATCCTTTATCTTTGTTGGGAACTTGCCAATTATTTTCTTACAGCTAGTCTGAAATATACAATATATTGTTGTTATCACTAGACAAGCTATTGTGCTGTCAAACACTTTTAGTATATTAACAAAGCTATCTTCATTCACCTCCCCACCCCACCCTCTACTTCCCAACCCTTGATAACTATCATTCTATTCTCCACTTCTTTTTTTTTTTTTTTTTTTGAATTGGAGTCTCACCCTGTCGCTCAGACTGGAGTGCAGTGGCACACTTCCAGTCACTGCAGCCTCGACCTGCCGGGCTCCAGCGATCCTTCCGCCTCACCCTTCCAAGTAGCTGGAACTACAGGCGTGCGCTACCGGGCCCGGCTATGTTGCCCAGGGGAGTCTCGAACCTGTGGACTCAGGCAATCCACTCACCTCGGCCTCCGAAAGTGTTGGGATTACAGACTGAGCCACCGTGCCCGGCCTATTCTCCACTTCTGTGAGATTAACTATGTCAGAGGTGGCAGTGAAGGGGCGGGCAAGTAGTCATAAGGCCCCTAGGAGGAGTGCAGGTGACAGTGGTAGTGGATAAAGCCTGAGATCCCCAAATCCTTGAATGATACACTTGAGTACAAGGGGGTGGTAACAGGCAATGCGGTCTATCCTCTCAGGCCTCCCCATAGTGCCCAGGAGGTAGGCTGCAATGGGTGGGGCGTGGCGGTCCCCAGGCCTTCCTTCCATGTGCCAGTAGTTAGGCTGTTCTTTTGTCAGGCCTCCTAGTGGTGTACATGCTTACACGGAGCTATAAATGAGATGTCTATCCCCAGGCCCCTGGACAGTGTGTACAGGCATTGGGAAGGTTTATACCTGGTAGGGTGGACATGTCCTCAGCAGCCCCACCAAGTTGCAACTAGACTCAGGTTGTGATGGGCAGAGTGGAACAATCCCCAGATGCCCCAGGAGGCATGCTCAGGTGATGGGGACAGCAGTGTGGAAGTGGCAGTGGATGGAGAAAGCCGGTCTTCAGGGCAAGTGCACGGTGGCCCTGCTGCTGGGGGTTCAGGTGGCTGTCAGTGGAAGCAACTCCACATAGGTGGCTCTCAGGCTCTGGGAAGCACATGCTTTGGCTCCCTCTGCCCCGGGGTCAGCCTCGTGGGTGCCCTGCACTGCCTGTTCCCCAGAGTATAGGGACACTTCCCATGCTAGAGTACTGGGGACATAGCCATATAACTGGGTCCAACCAGCCAGTGCTTCTGCAGCCCTCCAGGTGGAGGAGGGGAATGTCAGTGGACTGCAGGGATGTGGAGACGCAGGACCTGTTGGGCCTTAGGGCAGGATGAAGTCTGGTAGGAGTTGGACTCCCAAAGTGACAACATGCTGCATTTGCCTGGGCCCTGGGGAGCAGGGGGGGGTGTGAAATTGAGTCACAACTCCCTCCCTACAGCAGTGCCATTGTATAGATTCCACAAAGTTCCCTATATTAGTCTCAGGATTTGAGGGTAGGCTCTGTCATGGCTAGGATTGCGAGAGTCTGCAGTGGCAATGTGGCCTGCTAGGATCTCTCACACTTGTCCTGCAATGCAGGTTTCTGGGCTCTCAGCCAATTTTGACTGGGTAGGTTGCCTCTCTTCCTTCTCCCATGCCTCAGAAGTTTCCAGTCACTTCGCCACTAAATTCCAGTGTTCTCTTTTAGACACTGTATTGGAAATGCGATTATCTACCAGGTGTTTTGGTTCTTCTTTGTGGAGGAGGGGATAAGATCACCTATATAAAATTAATATTGGACCACGGTGTGAAAAAGACGCAGGCTCTGAGAGAGTTGCAACTATGGTTAGACTTTAGCAAATCTGTTTTCTAAGTTTGCTTTCACTCAAATAAAAGGCAATTGATTATCTTCATGTCCTGACCCCTGGGGAGGGAGGAAGCTGCCCTGAAAAGCTGATAAACATATTTTTCCTTAAACAACGGACCTAAGACTACTTAGATCTCCTTGATGACTTCCCAAAAGTTGAAGGACAAAAGTGGCTCTAATCTCCAGGGATCCCACTGCCTGCATACTGTCCTCCTAAACTACATTTATAATGGCTCATTGCCCATGGGGCCAGTATCTAATGGTCATGGGGCCTGCTGTATAGATAGTATCTATTGTAAAACCAAAGAATAGTGTTTGAGGTATTTTTCAGACTTTGTACTCTGAAGGACCTGAGGCCTCACCCAAGCCTAGAACACATACCAGTAAGCTGGCTCCCGTCCGGTGACCCCCGTCTCAGAAATTGGCTCTGCGACATGAAGACAGTTTTGACATCTCCCATGATATCATCAACCAATCAGCAGTCCTTAGCCCTCTGCTCGTCAAATTCCTTTTCAAAACAATAACCTCTGGATTCTCAAGGAGGTGGATTTGAGAAATATTTCCTGACCTCCTCACTCAAGTGCTTTGTGATATTAAACTCTTTCTCACTGTAACAGCTGTGTCAGTATTGGTTTTACTAGGAAGTAGGCATAAGAATCTGTCAGTCTGTAACAGGAAGTGCTGGGGCCACTAGGCAGCCATCATGAAGCCTCTCTCCAAAAAAATGTTACTTTACTCCGTACTATTGAAGTGTGGAATAGGATCTGAACTGCTACATTGCCACATTATAATTTTGATATTATTTTTTAAAATATATGCTAGCTGTGTGGTGGTGCAAGCCTGTAGTCCCAACTGTTCTAAAGACTGAGTCAAGAGGATCAATTGAGCCCAAGAATTCAAGACTTCGGTGAGTTTGTGATTATACCACTGCACTCCAGCCTCAGTGACAAAGTTAAAGTTAAACTCTGCATCTTAAAAAAAAAAAAAAAAATTTAAATAAATAAATTTTTAAAATCCTACAAAGCTTTTACAAAATTTTGGATAGATTTTTATGTCAGCCCAGCCAAGTATTTGAGGTGCTTAAACAAAATTAAAAATATCAAATGGAGAGCTAATTAATTCACTCAACAAGTAGGACTGAACTGCATGAAAGGAGAAATCAACAATATTCTGCCTCAAAACTTCCCCTACCTATTATAGACTAATTTATTCCCACATCATAGGCAATTCTCATATTTTTTCCATTATTTCTCAGGTAATAATTTTTTTTCCCCTACCAGCAGAATCAGAGGCGCTGAGCTCTTTTATTTATTTTACTTATTTTTTTTTAGTAGAAGTCTCACCCTGTCGTCCAGTGGCATGCTCACGGCCACCACAGCCTCGACCTGCTGGGTTCAGGTGATCCTTCCTCCTCAGCCTTCCAATAAGTTGGAACTACAGGTGCACACCACCACACTTGACTAATTTTTTGATTTATTGTAGAGACGAGGTCTCAGCAAGGTGCCCAGGCTGGTCTCCAACCCCTGAACTTAGGCAGTCCTCTCATCTCAGCCTCCCAAAGTGCTGGGATTTCAAGCGTGAAGCACCATACCCTGCAGTAATAAATATTAATTACCTCTGTTTAAAATGTTAAAATATACCCCAACAAACAGACGACATGATTTTCCTATGCCTAAAATGATAGAAATACACAACAACAAAACCAAAGAATCAAAAACAAAAGACAGAAATTCATGGCTAGCAGGATGAGGGATTGGTCACATAGCCCCATATTATTAATTGCCTTAAGGGTTTTTTCCCCGTATAATTAAACAGATAACTCCTAAAAAGCATTGCCAAAATATCTACAGCAGAAAATTTCCCAACTGATCCTCACAGATCACAGGATGCTAGCCAGCAACCCCTTCTCCCACCTTTTGGTCCTGCCATAATTCAGATTAGATAGAAGGCCAGTTTGATAAACATTCTTTGTTGCTAATAAATGGCCACAAATGTTAAACCACTTTCAGTCAGCTTGTGAAGACTGTGAATAAATTGTCTTTGGGTCCTATAGTTCATCTTTTGACATACGGAGCCAAATTTCATCTAATTTTAATGTTGAACTCCACCCCAAAGTGAACACGGGATGTATGTTACATGTGTTCACCCAATGTACAAGTGACTGAATTCCCTCATGAATATCCACAGAATTTCCACAACTTTACTCAATATGTATGTAA
This sequence comes from Carlito syrichta, assembly GCF_000164805.1. Taxonomy (NCBI): domain Eukaryota; kingdom Metazoa; phylum Chordata; class Mammalia; order Primates; family Tarsiidae; genus Carlito; species Carlito syrichta. Next base: position 159,987 of record NW_007074601.1, on the reverse strand, counting down.
GATGGACTCTGTAAGACATATACACTACCTCCTTCCTTCCTTCAGCATTTCTTGCACTTCAGATTTCCCTACCTAAAAGATGCATTTCTCCATCCTAGGATTGTTTTTGCTGCTCTGAAAATAAAGTCATCTCCCTTTCTTTCTCCGTGGGTCTCGTGATATTTTGTTAACAAAGATAATGAAAGTTCCAATTCAGTCTAATGTCTAAAGTCCAACTGTCATCTGCTTAACATTGTTCCTTTCCTTCAGCTTGAGTTGGGTCAGAGTAAGCTTAATGGGGTCTGCATAAGCGCCCTTCCTCTCTGTATCGCTCTCCTTCTGTCCCTCAACCCAGGTCACCAGAATGAGTAAAGGTGAAACAGAGGGAATCGAAACAAACATGTCGAAAAGGGGTTACCAGCCAGGGTAGTTTTAATTTATGTGTTGCTACTTTAAATGTTTTATTTTTCTTTTGAACTGCTTCTGTGTTTTTTTCCGAAATTCTGCTCCTCGGGAACTCTGGGGTTGTCTAATGTGTGTAGTACTCCCTTTGGCAATTCTGCTCACAAATCACTGCACCCCCACCCCACGCAACTCCCCACGCCCTCCTACTCTATACTTCCAGCTGCTTTACATTGAGGTTGAACTGCCTGTAGCAGGAAGCACACTTAGGTAAGATTTATTTTAGGATGATTCCTAGCCGGCTGCTTTTCATGAAATTCACACTTGGCTCAAGGAAAACTTCCCCTTCAGCCTCACCACTGCTGGAAGTGTGACTTACTCTGTCACATCTACTTTTACTCTGAGGTTATGTGCATATCTAACAGCCTCTCATACTGAAAGTGTCTATCTCTGTAACCTTTAACTCCCAGAAAATATTTGCCAATGTATGTCAGCTCTAATTTGCCTTAAGGTAAGAGAGAAGCTCTGTTTTTTGCCACAGAAAGATTTGGGGAAACATGAAGTGCACTGACAATTCTCTTCATACAAATTCTCACTTCTTAATCCCTGACCACTCATAAAATCTTAATATGCTCTAGAAGTAGATGATAGACCAAATTTTGAAAAACCAGTTTTACAAACTTGTTAGAATATCCTATGCAGAAATTCTAGCACCTATGGAATTGTTCTTGACATTTGTGCCTTCAGATAAAATTGAACAGTAATGATCACATTTTTCCTACAAGTCATTCGATATTTATGAAATATTTTCTGAGGACTTATTACATAGAAGACACTATTTGGGGTATCTATTTCAGATAAACTTTTTTAAAACAAAAATTGCATTAAAATATAGGTGAAAAATTTAAGCATATCTTCATAATGTTTATGAATCATATTTATTTTGGGAAGGAATTTAATCTGTTTAAATTAATCAAAGGACAAATGAAAGATAAACCATCGTTACTTTGCTTATTTACACAGCTCCCTGAGATTTTTGGAAACTTAACTTCTGTTCAGCCTCAGAAGCTCTCAGTTTGGGAATATACTTAGACAGGGTTGCCGATTTGGGAAGGTTCAGATTGTATTCATATCTGACTGTGCTAACATCTAGCTATATTGTGTAACTCCAAGAATGATGAGACCCAAAGAAGGGTCCCTGAAATATATCCAGGCTGGCTTGCAATTCCTGGATTGCAATTTCCTAGAGAAAAATCTTCATGCTTGTAGAGAATCTATCTTGACACTCATCCATTCAAATGGTTTCATTCACAACTCTGTTCTCAATGATCAAAATTAGGACAAGAAGCTTATTCTTTGCAGATATATCAACCTTGTTCATTGATCTTTACTTCATTCTGCTATTTGTATCTTTAA
>NW_007074601.1:152197-158170 GCF_000164805.1 Carlito syrichta | reverse complement strand
GGATGCTAGCCAGCAACCCCTTCTCCCCCCTTTTGGTCCTGCCATAATTCAGATTAGATAGAAGGCCAGTTTGATAAACATTCTTTGTTGCTAATAAATGGCCACAAATGTTAAACCACTTTCAGTCAGCTTGTGAAGACTGTGAATAAATTGTCTTTGGGTCCTATAGTTCATCTTTTGACATACGGAGCCAAATTTCATCTAATTTTAATGTTGAACTCCACCCCAAAGTGAACACGGGATGTATGTTACATGTGTTCACCCAATGTACAAGTGACTGAATTCCCTCATGAATATCCACAGAATTTCCACAACTTTACTCAATATGTATGTAAGATGGACTCTGTAAGACATATACACTACCTCCTTCCTTCCTTCAGCATTTCTTGCACTTCAGATTTCCCTACCTAAAAGATGCATTTCTCCATCCTAGGATTGTTTTTGCTGCTCTGAAAATAAAGTCATCTCCCTTTCTTTCTCCGTGGGTCTCGTGATATTTTGTTAACAAAGATAATGAAAGTTCCAATTCAGTCTAATGTCTAAAGTCCAACTGTCAGATATTCCCACTGCTGGAAGTGTGACTTACTCTGTCACATCTACTTTTACTCTGAGGTTATGTGCATATCTAACAGCCTCTCATACTGAAAGTGTCTATCTCTGTAACCTTTAACTCCCAGAAAATATTTGCCAATGTATGTCAGCTCTAATTTGCCTTAAGGTAAGAGAGAAGCTCTGTTTTTTGCCACAGAAAGATTTGGGGAAACATGAAGTGCACTGACAATTCTCTTCATACAAATTCTCACTTCTTAATCCCTGACCACTCATAAAATCTTAATATGCTCTAGAAGTAGATGATAGACCAAATTTTGAAAAACCAGTTTTACAAACTTGTTAGAATATCCTATGCAGAAATTCTAGCACCTATGGAATTGTTCTTGACATTTGTGCCTTCAGATAAAATTGAACAGTAATGATCACATTTTTCCTACAAGTCATTCGATATTTATGAAATATTTTCTGAGGACTTATTACATAGAAGACACTATTTGGGGTATCTATTTCAGATAAACTTTTTTAAAACAAAAATTGCATTAAAATATAGGTGAAAAATTTAAGCATATCTTCATAATGTTTATGAATCATATTTATTTTGGGAAGGAATTTAATCTGTTTAAATTAATCAAAGGACAAATGAAAGATAAACCATCGTTACTTTGCTTATTTACACAGCTCCCTGAGATTTTTGGAAACTTAACTTCTGTTCAGCCTCAGAAGCTCTCAGTTTGGGAATATACTTAGACAGGGTTGCCGATTTGGGAAGGTTCAGATTGTATTCATATCTGACTGTGCTAACATCTAGCTATATTGTATAACTCCAAGAATGATGAGACCCAAAGAAGGGTCCCTGAAATATATCCAGGCTGGCTTGCAATTCCTGGATTGCAATTTCCTAGAGAAAAATCTTCATGCTTGTAGAGAATCTATCTTGACACTCATCCATTCAAATGGTTTCATTCACAACTCTGTTCTCAATGATCAAAATTAGGACAAGAAGCTTATTCTTTGCAGATATATCAACCTTGTTCATTGATCTTTACTTCATTCTGCTATTTGTATCTTTAAATAAGTAAATAGATAAATAAATCCCATTTAATTTATTCACAGAGTATCTGTTTGGTTCTTACATCAATCCATAGCTATAATTGATATTTTAAGTACAATGGTCTCAACTAAATATTTTTGTTTTTGTCAAAATACATACACACACACCAGACTTGCCAATAGAAGAACAACTTTTGAAAGTGGAAGTTATTTTCTAAAACCTAGTTTTCCTAACCTAGTTTTAAATCCAAGTAACCATAGATTTTCTCAACAACAATACAAGTTCCTCTTGGAACGCTACAAAATATCTCACTGACATAATCAAGATTAACTGGGGTATGTGAATGAAACTTTCCATTTTACCTAGTATATGTACTAATTAGATTCTTTAAACTGAGTTAAAGTCTCTATGCATGCATGGATAAACAGTTCTTAAGAAACCTCCAATGATAAAAAAGTCATCAAATGTTGATGAACATTTCTTTCAATCATTTGCATAATTCCTGCCTTTTGGAGTCAGCAAATCAAGTGTAACATCCTTTTAAGATGGGAGCTATTGGAATAATTTGACAGATTTATTCCCAGCAACACGTTTTTTTCTGATTCTGGCTAAGTAGCTTCAGTTTCTTGAAACAATACTTAAGTTGTGGTTTTAACGACTTCTTTTTCGTTTTCCTCTGGACTCTTAAAATGGGCATTTACAGACTTGCATGCATGCAGAGGAGAACAAAGAGGAAATTAAGATGGTTTGAAACAATAATGTGAAGATTATTTCAAAGAACTGACCTAGGAGTGAAGAGTCAAACAAAACAAAAACAAAAATTATTTCTTTTTTTAGATACTATTTTTGTATTGATTTCACCTGAAGTTTTATTACTTCAACATGATCTTTTCTTATATTGAACTTGTTGATCACTTAACTTCCCCTTATGCTCTTTCATATTTCTAAATTAAGGTAATTCTCCCCATTCTGTTACTTTTTCGGTTTAGATTTCAAAACAAACTTAAAATACTCAGCTTGTTCAAATCTCTATTTTCTCTGAAATTCAGAATGTTTTGAGATTATGATTCCATTATTCAGTGTATTAGCTATTCATATTGTATGTCATCTATACATTTGATATATTAATCTAGGCATTAATGAAATGTGGAACAAGATAGGACCAAAGAAAAACCTCCAGGCATATGCAAATGACCTTTCTCCATACTAATGGCACCTAACCTAAGTAATACTGCTTTTATACAGATTAGTATTATGGTAACCTGTGTTTCATAGAAATCCATATATACTATATCTTCATTTACCAGAAAAATGCCAGCTCTGTTTGATTTTAAGTTACCTTCAAAGTCTGAGATCTTATACTTTTATTGTTTTATCTAAACTAAATTCATCACTGTGCATCATAACTCGAGGTTTTGCTCCCAAATTTGTTTGCAGAGTTCCACCCTGTAGTCTATCCTCAACTCCACAAAGTCACCCCTGGACGTTGTGTAGACAACTATACCTACGGGTGCCTGATTAAGCTTTTAGGTTGTTCTTCAAGGAATCCCGAATGACTTTCCTCTCTATACTTAAACCACAATCCTGGGTATGATAGAGTCAGCCTTGTGTTCCTTCTACTTACTGCTTGTATTCCCCCACACTCAAATAGTCTACCACCATTTACCACCATGGTTTTGTATTTACCAGGCTTCTAGGCTTTTATCCACTCTTATTTTTCCAAATGACACTTCTTTAAATTTTATTTTTGAATTATGAATGGTAGTAATAGTTTGTACTTTATCAGATCATACCAAGCTCAACAAATCTACAGAGTGAAAAGTAGAAAAGGAGAAAAAAAAAAAACTGACCATGAAGATATGCCACACATTTTCTTAGACATGAATGTAATTTGAGAAAGGGCACTTGGATAAGAATTATGCCCTGAATTATGTTAATTAAATGTCCTGGATAAATAATTAATTTTTATGTTATCTCAGGATACATAAAAATATTTTATCTGTTAAAAATGAAAGAAAAAGTATACTTCTTGACTTTAATGAGGGTCCAAGGAGGGAACCAAAACAATCAAAGAAAATAATTCTAGTAATTTAGGTAGATTTTCAGTATAGAGGACCATCAACAGTGTACCATAAATTATCTTAGGAGCGAAGGCTAAGGAAAGGGATATTAGAATAAGACTAAGAAAACCTCAAATTGTTAAGCCATGAAAATCAGAGAAAAATAAAATGTTTCAAGCTTCTATTGTAATGATCTTTGATCTTCCTAAGCACAAAGTGTCAAATTCAACAAATCTTGTAGAGGATCATTCTACTTGATCATTTCCCTTAGGGGGGAAAAGAAAAATCACACTAGGAAAATTATTTTACAACAAGCAAGATAAGCTACAATTCTTTTTCCTGCAATATTTTTTCTATGCTGGGATTGGCACACTATTTTATTTTTTAAGAAAACACAACTAATGAATTAAAAAAAGAAAAAGCTATGAAACTGTTAGAAGACATTCCTCAGAGCTGGGCTCGGTGGCTCAGCCTGTAATCCCGCGCCTTTGGGAGGCTGAGGTGAGTGGATTGCCTGAGCCCGCAGGTTCGAGACCCACCTGGGAAGGCGAGACCTCATCTCTACAATCAATCAAAAAATTAGCTGGGCGTGGTAGCGCGCGCCTGTAGTTCCAGCTACTTGGAAGGCTGAGGCGGAAGGATCGCCGGAGCCCAGCGGGGTCGAGGCTGTGGTGGCCAGGACGGCCACTGCACCCCAGTCTGGGTGACAGAGGTGAGACTCCAACTCAAAAAAAGAAGAAGAAGAAGAAGAAGAAGACATTCCTCAGAACAGACCTACCTACCGTTCATGTCTGCATCATAATTTTTTTATCATATTTAATTAACACTTTAAGCTACACTATGCAATGAAAAAGCTAGGTGAAATGCTGAAAGGTGAGATATCAGTAGTGGAAAGAACCAAAAAGATTTGGAGTTTTTTGTAATTTATTTATGACTGTAAACCTGTATGAAATAAATTAGCTTTTCCAATAAAGTTACTCTTTACATTCAAACATATACCAAAAATCAAGACTGTATGATTGCTGCATTCTTTGGTACTTGGAAGAAACTAATGTTAGCATTCACTCCTGCTTTTCTGGAGGATGCAATTTTTTTGTTTTGTTTTGTTTTGTTTTGTTTTGTTTGAGCCTGCTATTTTCTTGCCATCCTGCTATTGATCTTTTAGCTATTTAACTTTAAGTGAATATATTTTCTAACATATCAGGACATATAAATAATACTATAAACTCTAATTACCTGTTATCACAATGTGACATAAGTTCTAATTATTTAAAATCATTATTAAATTTAAAAAATCAATAAAGCAAGAACGTTTGACTCAAAGGATAAAATAGAATAAAATACTCATTTAAGATCAATTATTCCTTCTGGTTTTACAAATGTGTGGGGTGGGAGGTATTAACCAGGAAGGTATACAAAAAAATCTTTAATGACGATGGAAATATTTCACTAATATGTTGAATGGTGACACACTGTATTTATTAGAAACCAATTTATATACAAATATATAGTAATATATAAGGACATAATATATATAAGTACAAATAGCATACAAAAAAAGGAGAAAGAATTGAGACCATGTAACAGTAATATTTATAGGTCTCACAGGTATTGAAGTAGTATAAATATCAAGTAGAATCTGATAAATGAATTGTATATCATAAGACCTAGAGCAATCTCAAAAATGTAGTAAAAATTACTTAAAGGAATTAAAATGTTAAACTAGAAAGAACTGCATTATTGCAAAAAAGAGTAAGTGGAAAACAGGAACAAAAATGACATAAGATGCACACAAAAAAGTGAAATTGCAGACTAACATCTAATCATATTAACAGTTTCATAAAATCGGAGTGGATTAACTAATCCAATCAAAAGGCAGAGATTGTCAAACTGGATTAAATAAATAAGATCCAATTATATGTTATCTATATGAGTATAAGAAACTTTGGATTCAGATAAAAATAAGTTGAAAGCAAAGTCTGTAAAATAATACCAAATAAACAGAGCTGAAATGGCCTCAACAATTTTTTTAAAAACTGAAATGATATAAAATATGTTCTCTCACTAGAATAAAATAAAATTAGATATTTAAAAAAATTAGCCGGGCTCGGTGGCTCAGCCTGTAATCCTGTGCCTTTGGGAGGCTGAGGTGAGTGGATTGCCTGAGCCCACGGGTTCGAGACCCACCTGGGCAGCGAGACCGCATCTCCACAATAAATCAAAAAATCAGCCGGGCATGGTAGCGCGCGTCTGTAATTCCGGCTACTCGGAAGGCTGAGGCAGAAGGATCCCCGGAGCCCAGCAGGTCGA
>NW_007074601.1:137660-152177 GCF_000164805.1 Carlito syrichta | reverse complement strand
CAAAAAAAAAAAAAAAAAAAAATGAAATTCACAAATATGAAATTTTAAGAAACTTACACCTCGCTTTATCAATGAATCGAAAAGAATCACAAGAGAAATAAGGAAACACCAAAAAATGAGATGCAAATAAAACCATTATTACAACATATTTGCCTATAAAGCTATATCTTTTAAAATAGAAGAAATCTCAAATAATAACCTAATTTTCCACCTTAAGAAACTAAAATAACAATAATAAAATAAAAGTACAATGAAGTAAGCCTAAAACAAGCAGAAAAAAAAATTAGAGTAAAAATAAATAAAATAGAGAATAGAAAACGAAAGGTAAAATCAACAAAACAAAAAAGTTGTGTGTGTTTTTTTAGTCATCTGTGTATATTTGGGTTGGGGGCATATGGGAAACCTCTGCACCTTCTGTTCAATTTTGCTGTGAACCTAAAACTGCTCTAGAAAATATGGCTTATGTTTTAAAAAGTCAATTACTTTGTAAAACAGATTTAAATAATAAAATTTTGAATGTTAAAAATACACATGAGCTGAAAAAATGTAATTTTGAAATACCAGACTATAAAATATCGCATAGTTATCTTTTAAAATAATTATAAGATCCCTTTCTTATAGGTGTTTATGTCTTTGCTAACATGCCTTTAATGAACACATGTTCATTATCAAATTATTTTTAGAAGTAGTAATACTAAGTACCTATAAATTATAAATTAATAAATCATGTGTTTTTGTCAGCAAATGTGTTAGAAGTTGCTGAATAATGAAGAATAAAGATATTAGTAAAAACTACAACTTGCTCAAAGGATTTCATATTTAAATACAGGTTAGGTCTAAAGATAGAGAAAAGGTGTATAATTGGAAGGCTCTAGAATCACATCTAATTGAGTAGAAGGGGCACAGATTGACAGGACAAGGATGGGAATTAACATAGAATGAGTCTTGCCTGTATTGGTAGCAATTCACATATAAAGTGATTTCTAAATATATTCCATCATAGGAACCTACGTATGATAGAAGCTATTTCGTATTCTATCATTAGAACCCATGATCACAGTTTGTGTCAGCTTACATTGTTATCCCTGTTTGAAAATAAAAGATAGAAATTTAAGTGGGATCAAATTACTCTCCCAAGATCACCCAGAGATAGTAAAAATTCTGAGACTAGGACTCAAGGACTCAAATCTGACTTTATGAAACTTTTCCTTCATACTAGCTTTCCCTAAACTAACAAGTAATTCAATTGGTACTACATTTCTTAAATACTTAGTCCTTTATTGGTGGCAATATACACACTGCTCTAAAAATCACTTAAAATCTAATTTTATTTTCTGTTTATGCAAATAACAATCTCTGAAAGAAAGAAGGACATACTGGCATTTGCATGTAACTAGAAGAAATAGATATTACCTAATAAAATGCAAAAGATGTAATTTTTAAAATATTTTACTTCATATAAAATTCAATATTATACATGAAACATATATTAAATTCATATGATTGAACACTCACATAAAGTACAAAAGACCAAAGTTCAGAAAATGAATTCCTAAGTACTCTGCTGCTGTTCATATAGCTAAGCCTTTTCTCTTGGTCATAAACACTGTATAGATAGAGAAGGCAGCTTTACCCTTGATGATATATGAGCATTGAAGAACTATTTCCCCTAAAATAACTTGTACCATATGTGCATTTTTTCTTTCACTCGCTCAATACTAATTTAAAACGTAGAATGTTTCAGATCTTAGGAGTACAATAACTTCAGGATTAAAAACTTACAATTAAGAAAGGAAATGCCAAAGACGGATGATATAGTTTTTCCTTAGCTAATATTTACTTTTTAATCTATATATCATAGTAATTTATAGAACACATGAAATAGAAGGGTCTATAACTTTTATTTTTGTATTCCCAACATCCATCAGTTTGTGGTCCACTTATTTGCCCACTAAGTGTTTGGCTAATGATTGATTGGGAAGTGGAATTTGGTGAGGGTATTGAGATGGAGAAAGAAAGGTGTATGCAGGAAGGGGGATATGAGAGACTGGCATTGCATTCTTTACCGGGACTAGTCTATCTCATGATCTCATAGAAGCAGGCTCTTCTTTAAGGCCTCACCCAACCACTAGAGAGCACCAGTTCACAAAGTGAACAAGCATGCCCTTGTTGGAATGCACAACAGGAAGCCTGAGAAGGAGCTTTGTATTAGAAATCGGTCTGAGGTGTTTACTTACTCCTAGGCAGTCATTTGGAACACAAACTCAAGTGGTGTGCTTTAACTCGCTGATCTTGTGACTTCTATCAACTAGCCTAATTCTTTTCTCAAGTCATGGAAAACAATCACTCTAGTTATGCTTAATATTATTACACATACACTGATCTGGTCATTGTGTTCAGTATTGCCACATACTACCTATTAATATCAGTCTGTAGTCACCAAGTCTATATATAGCAGGGATAATGAAACGTTTCACTATTTAGAATTTAGTTTTGGGGATTATCTTTTCCTTCAAGAAAATAGAATAATTAAAATAATACAAAATGAAGTAATTTAGATTTGAAATTTTTTCCCTATTATTAAACACCGTTGAAATTACTAAACATACATTTTAAGTTTATGACTGAAGATAAACATGTATGTTATTGACTAATAACACTCTCATATTGAAGTCAATTGCCTTCATGCTGGTGGAAAATTAGGTTTTTTTTACATTTGTATTACATGAAATGTTTATATACCACAAATAGACAAATATTATTGCTTTATAAACATATTTTCTCTTTAAAGTTTAAAGTAAAATATGCATTCACGCATGCAATATTAATTTAATACCTAGAATGTTTCAGATCTTGGGAATGCAATAACTTAAGAATAAATAGAAAAATAAGTTGAAAATTTTCAATGTCGATCTGTTCTGGAAAATCCTATGCTAAATTTTTTCCTTCAATAGGATGCACCAGTTAGTTGAAACTCTAACATTACTGTAGAATTTTTCTTTTTTTATTTATTTAAAGCATACAAAGTAGAGATAATGAATTATGTCTGTTAGATATTGTGCCAATATAGGTTACACTAAGACCTATGTAAGACTTTCATGTGTTTTTTTATCCTGAGAATTTATTGTCCTAAATAATGTTTACTTTATGTTGAACATTTACTAAGAAAACAAAGTAAAACATGCCCCTTAAGTTAAATAATGGAGTTATCATTATAGCCAGACATCTTTACTCAAGATTAGATGGCTAAAAAGTTGATCACCCGCCCCTCCCTTTTGAAACTGCTGCCTAATTATAAATCAAAGCATGTATGTCTGCTTCGCCAAAATGTGTGGTTGGAATATTTGTAAAAGAAGAAGAAGAAGAAAATTTATTCATAGAGGACTGAAATCAGTTCAAATAATGTCTGAATGTTTTATATAGGTGTGGATTGAGATAAAAAGAAGCAGTGAAAAAAGAAAAAAAACCTATGTCTAGGCTAGTTTCTTTAAATTTTATTTTTATTTTAAAGATGTGGTGTGTAACTCAGGGTAAGTTATATAAATAGTCATTGTGTAGATAAAGTTTGGGCCTCACTTTGGTCCCCACTTCACCTGGTTTGATATCAGGTACACTTATTGATGAGGTGTGCCTCCCCTGACAATTTCCCACTACTGCCAATCCCCTTCTTATAGTATTATTATAATTGTTCAGGGTCTGCTTATAAGTGAGAACATGTAGTACTCTGTCCTTTGTTTCTGTGATAGATCACTCAGTATTATAGTCCCTAAGTCCATCCAAGTTGCTGTGAAGTTCATAGTCTTGTCCTTCTTTATGACTGCATAATATTCCATCATGTGTATGTACCAAATTTTTTTATCAGCCCTCTTTAGATGGGCAGCATGATTGGTTCCATGTTTTTGCTACTGTGAATAATGCTGCAATAAACCTGCGTGTGCAGGTATCTTTTTCATAGAGTGATTTGAGTTCCTCCAGGTTTATTCCCAGAAGGGGGATTGCTGTGTCATATAGCAAGTCAATTTTTAGATCTTTTAGGAGTTCGTCACACTGTTTTCAACAGAGGCTGTACTAGTTTACACTCCCACCAACAGTGTAGAAGTGTTCCCTTTTCACCGCATCCTCTCCACCATCTGTTGGTTTTTGAGTTATTGTTGCTGGCCATTCTGACTAGAGTTAGGTGGTATCTCAGTGTGGTGTTGATTTGCCTTTCTTTGATGATTAGTGAGGCTGAGCATTTTTTTCATGTATCTGTTAGCTGTTCATGTGTCTTATTTTGAGAAGTGTTTACTCATGTCTTTTGCCCACTTTTTAGTAGGGCTGTTTGATTTTTTTCTCTTTGACAAGTTTGAGTTCCTTGTAGATCCTGCATGTTAGGCCTTTGTCAGATATACAGTTGGCAAATATATTTTCCCATTCTGTGGGCTGTCTCCCCACTCTCTTAATGGTTTCTTTTGTTTTGCAGAAGCTTTTCAGTTTGATGAGGTCCCAGTTGTCTATCACATCTCTTATGGCATGGGCATTTGAGGTTTTGATCAGTAATTGCCTACTCTGATTCCCATAAGGGTATCTCCTGTGTTTTCTAAGGGTTCTTATAGTTTGAGGTATTATGTTTAGGTCTTTGATCCATTTACTGCTGATTTTTGTGTATGGTGTTAGGTAGGGGTCTTGTTTTAATCTTCGGTATGTGGTCAGCCAGTTTTCCCAGCACCATTTGTTGAATAAGTTCTCCTCTCCCAGGTGGTTGTTAGTGAAGGCTTTGTTGAAGATGTGTTAGTTGAGAAATTGAGGCTTTGCTTCCGGAATCTCTATCCTGTTCCATTGGTCTGTATGCCTATTCCTGTACCAATACTCAGCCGCTTTGATTGTTGTAGCCCTATAATAAAGTTTAAAGTCTGTAAGTATGATATCTCCCGCTTTGTTTCTTTTGCTGAGGATTGTTTTGGCTATTCATGGTTGTTTATGTTTCCATATGAATTTCTGGATTATCGTTTCCAGGTCTCAGAAGAATGATGCCGGTAATTTAATAAGTATTGTATTAAATCTGTAAATTGCCTTGAGTACCTTGGGTAGGATGTACATCTTAACAATGTTTGCTCTTCTAATCCATGAGCATGGAATACTTTTCCATTTATTTGTGTCATCTTTGATTTTTCTGAGTAGTATTTTGTAATTTTCATTGTAAAAGTCTTTCACGTCTCTGGTTTGGAAGATGTCAAGGTATTTCTTTCTCTCTTTTTTTTTGTGGCTATTGTGAACGGGATTGTGTTTTTTATTTGGGTTTCTGTTTGTTTATCATTGGTATATAGGAATGCAACTTGTCTTTTACATGTTTGTTTTATACCCTGAGACTGCCAAAGTCCTTTATCAGTGCAAGGATTTTGACAAATTCTCTTGAATTTTCAGAGTATAGGATCATATCATCTGCAAAGAGGGTATATAGGAATGCAACTTGTCTTCTGCATGTTTATTTTATACCCTGAGACTGTCAAAGTCCTTTATCCATCCTTTATCCTTTATAACTTCTTCTTTTCCTATTTGGATACCCTGATTTCCTTCTCTTCTCTGATTGCTCTAGCTAGGACTTCCAATACTATATTAAACAGGGGGGATGAGAGTGGGGATCCTTGTCTTGTTCTGGTTTTCAGGTGAAAGGGTTCCAATTTCTGTATGTTTAGCAATATGTTGGCTATGGGTTTATCGTAAATAGCTCATAATATTTTGAGGTATGTTCCACCTATGCCTAGGTGTCAAAGGGTTTTTATCAAGAAGGAATGCTGGATTTTATCAAAATCTTTCTCCAAATCTAATGATATCATGTGGTTCATGTTTTTACATCTGTTGGTGTATTTAATTATGCTTATGGTCTTCTGAATGTTGACCAGCCCTACATCCAGGGTTTTAAGCCTGATTGGTCATGGTGGATAATTTTTGAGATGTGTTGTTGGATCTGGTTTGCTAGAATCTTATTGAGAATTTTTGCATCTATGTTCATCAGGGATATTGGCCAGCAGTTCTCTTTCTTTGTTGGATCTTTTTTGGGTTTGGGTATCAATGTGATGTTAGTTTCATAAAATAATTTGGGGGGAGTTTCATCTTTCTTGATTGCCTGGAATACTTTCAATAGAATTGGTATCAACTCTTCCTTGTGTGTTTTGTAGTATTCTGCTGGAAAGCCATCTGTTCCAGGGCTTTTTTTTTTTTTTTTTTTTTTTTTTTTTTGTAGTTAGTTTTCTTATGATGAAGTCAATTTTCTGGGTTGTTATTGGTCTATTTAGTGTCTCAATTTCTTCTTGTTTCAATCTGAGGAGGTTGTATGATGTCAGAAATCCTCCATTTCACTTAGGTTTTCAAATTTGTTTCCATACGTGTGTACATAGTAATCTCTGATAATCATTTGTATTTCTTTAGGGTCAGTTGTGACTTGATCTTTTGCATTTCTGATTTCTGCTTATTTGGACTTTTTCTCTCATTTTCTTGTCAATCTGGCTAGGGGTCCATCAGTCTTGTTTATCCTTTCAAAGAACCAGCTTTTTGTTTCATTGATTTTTTTCTATTATGTATTTTTTTCTATGTACCATATTTGGGTTTTTATTTTGGTGATTTGGATTTTTCTGCTGAAGTTAAGATTTTGGTGGTCTTGCTTTTCCAGTTTCCTTAGGTGATTTGTTAGACTGTTAACTTGTGATCTTTCCATATTCTTCATGTGTGTTCATAGAGATACGAATTCCCTTCTTAGAACTGTTTTCATGGCATCCCAGAGATTTTGGTAAGATGTTTTTTCATTTTCGTTTGTTTACAGGAATTTCTAATTCCTGTTTTGATTTCTGTGATGTCTAGTTCTAATTTAATTTGTGTTCTGGAAATTAAATTATTTCTCATTTTTTCTTTAAAAAGAAATAAAAATGATGACTAGTCCAATGAATGAAAGCATAATTTGGACAATAGACTAATTTATACATAAATATTATATAACTGTGTGTACATATTATATATTCATACATATAAAAATTATATGGGCCAGGCTCAGTAGCTCAACCTGTAATCCCAGCACTTTGCGAGGCTGAGGTGAGTGGACTGTCTGAGCCCCTGGATTTGAGATCAGCCCAGGCAAATTGGCGAGACCTCATCTCTACAGTAAAAAAAAAAATTACCCGGGTGTGGTAGTGAGCGCCTGTAGTCCCGGTTACTTGAAAGGCTGAGGCAGAAGGATCATGGAAGCCCAGCAGGTTGATGCTGGGGTGGTCATGAGTGTGCCACTGCACTCCAGCCTGGGCGACAGTGAGACTCCAACTCAAAAAACATTACATGTATGTATATAAGATTATGCATGTATATGTTTATTTGTACATACACACATACTTGTGGGAAGAAATTAACAAAAGAAATCTAACCAGTGAGTAAAAAATTTCAATGCAGGCTCATGACAATAATTCATCAAAAATCCTCCACTGTCAAATCAAATCACATAGGAAACCACATATGACAGTTACAATTATGAAATTTAAAGGAAACACCTAAGAAAGTTAATATGAGGCAAAAAAAATGTCTTTATGAATAATTCAGATGAAAAGATTGATAATGGTAGAGCCAGTGGATACACAGATTGTGAAGATGGTGACTTTTGTACCAATGGTATTAATGATACTACTTCTCTAGCAGCCAAAGAAAGCGTATAATGGAAAGGTAAATATCAATTGTGTCAAACTGTTCTAAGTTCATAAGAAGAAGCTTTACGAACTTTAATGAAGACATGCCTAAATTTATATATTCATTATCAAAATTTTTAAGTGGTAATATTAAGTACCTATAAGATATAAATTAAGCCGGGCTCGGTGGCTCAGCCTGTATCCCGTGCCTTTGGGAGGCTGAGGTGAGTGGATTGCCTGAGCCCACGGGTTCAAGACCCACCTGGGCAACTTGGCGAGACCTCATCTCTACAATAAATCAAAAAAAATCAGCCGGGTATGGTAGAGCATGCCTGTAAATTCGGCTACTCGGAAGGCTGAGGTGGAAGGATCGCCGGAGCCCAGCAGGCGAGGCTGCGGTGGCCGGGAGCGGCCACTGCACTCCAGTCTGGGCGACCGAGTGAGACTCCAACTCAAAAAAAACCAAAAAAGATATAAAATAATAAATCAATCGCTTATTTTTTGTGAATTGAGAATTGAATATAGAATATAGCAATAGATCAATAATCATTTTGACAAAATCAGAAAGAAATAATCCTAAAACTTGCCCAGAAGAATACTTACGGCAGAAAAGTCAAGATTTCTTTTTTTCTAAAGGAAGAGTATGGTGGAGGTAAAATAGCAGATATTTAAAAACAACAATAGTAGTAGTGTATTCCAAATTAAAACACAATTCAGATCTCAGCTCAGTCTTTAAACTTTGGATAGTCAGACTGCATGTGATGACTAGCACTGTCAATTAGGTGGTCCTTCCTAAAACCATGAAAAGTCAATGTATTCAACTTCCCTGTACCTCTGTGGTTTACATATCACTGCTTCTGGAATTTTCACCATTCTCCTATGGAGAAGATATGAAAAGTCTTGAGGCTGCAAACTTAAATCATGATCAAGTTTTGGTGGTTAACTGAGGCAAGAAGAGAAATCAATACAAGCTACATTTAAAAAAACAAACTTCAATATCTCAATCTAGACTCCTTGCCAAGATGCCACCAATGTCACCTGACTAGGAAAAAACAATGACCTGAAGATTATTTAGCAAGCTCAAGCTGATATGAACTTTTTGGAGAGCTACAGTCATGATACCTTTCAGAGCAGGATAAAACTAAAGGAAATATATAGCACCCCAAAGTTAAAAAGCTTCTGCTTCTTATTTCTTGGACTTGATATCTGCATGTCATTTCTGCAGGGTCTGATTCTCTCATGAGCACTACTGAAGCTACAGATGAGAAGTCTAGATGAAACCGGAAATATTCAGAGACGTCTTCTCTGATCACCTTTTCTAATGTGACCACCTACGATCTACCCTTTCTGTCATTCATTATCATATGCACACACTGATTTCTGTATTAATCAACAAATAATTACTGAACATCTATCATGTGCCTGGCAATGTTATATGCAGTGAACACTGGGGACACAGCAGTTAATACAATCTAACTGATGTTCTCGTGTCTCTTGCATTTAAGGCAGAAGAGAAAAGATCATTATTAGAACACTGCTACAATAGCAGGTAAGAATTGGTGTTAGCTTGAAATACAGTGGTAGCAAATGTAGGTGATTCTGTGTATATATTCAAATAACCAAAAGATTCACAGATGGGTTAGATTCATTGTTTATTAGGAAAAGACAAAACAAAATGACTCAAGACTTTGGTATGTGTTAGTGATATGAAACCCTAGCGAGTAAGCTGGTATGACAGGCATAAAATTGGAAGATGAGTTTTGAACATTTTAAGTTCTAGACATCTATGTGATATTAAAGCAGAGGAAGTGACTAAGCAGTTGATTGACAAATGTGTGGAATGCAGGAAAGAAGTCAGGGCTAAAAAAATATAGGTTATACTAAAACTGATAGCATTGATGTCATCAACTGGATGAGATCACCTAAGAAGTTGGTGTAAACACAACAAGTTGAAAAGAGAAAAGCAAAATGGAAAATAATTTTCATAGGACTGACTTCTCAGTAACATAAAAGTAGAGAGAGTTTTATGCAAGCCAAACTGAAAGAGAGAAAGAAGGGAATAGAAATCAGAGATGAGAACAGGAAGCCATCCATTGATTTTGCAAAATGGTCACTGGTGATCTGGACAGGAACAGTTTAAGATGGAATGCTAAGGACAAAAGCCTGTAAGTGGAATATATTTTTCAAATGAGTCATTTCAACACAGATTTCTGCTATTTCCCCAGCTAGATAAGTCTATTCATGTGCAAGTATAGTATATTCAGAAAAGTGGATTTAATTGCAGATATATAAGCTAAATTATATTAGTCAAATCACATAGCTACTAACAGGATTTTATAATCTCTACCTACCTGTTGCTCATATAGACATGAACATTAAACACACACACACACACACACACACACACACACACACACACACACACGCAATTTGCTGCCTCACAGGATTTTAAAGTACATTGGGTTCTATATTTATACTTCCTATTAATGTTCTTATTTTATCTTCCTTAAAACAAATTCAGTTTTTTGCTAGTTTCGCATAGATTTTGTATTAAGATTTTCTTATACTAATTAATGTTGCAAACAATGGCCTTATTTAGAACATTCTTTTTCTTATACTTTGAATGAAATTGTAAACTTCCAATAACTCCAAAAATACCCTTGAAATTCTTAATTCTTGTTTCTAAGAAAAGGAGTTAAATTTACTTCCTATAAATTACGTAGCTTTTGTGGTGAAATGAAGAGAAACTGACCAAGAAAACAGATGTGTAGGAGTTACATTCTTATCTGGCTGCACGTGAATTCTGAAATTTTAATGACAAGTAGAAGGTGAGTTTCCCTAAAACCAGGAAACTTAAAAAATAATTTCAACATTTAAAGCAAGATTGGTATGTATATTGCCTGCAACTGGTTCATCATACAGCCGCTTAGCAAGGTTTATTGTTAAATCTCTCCCATGAACCACTTTATGTAATTGTAGTTGTGTAATTATATTTTTTTACAATTAGTTTTTTAAAACAAAATTACTTATTTAAAATTAGACTGTGGATATACAAGGCAGGAGCCATGGTATTCAATTTTCACTTCCTGAGGTTCTTGCTTTTCTGATATTCATTGTGATTATCAATAGTGCTTTTGGTAGTTAAGTTTGGATAAATAAAGATATTTTCTATTTTATTCATCAATTTCATACTGTATATACTCTGCTGTACTTTTGGGTACTAAATTCTCATTGATTTTTATCATCCAATCACATTCAAGTCAGTACACCTATCATTCAAACCAATCATTTGGTCAATGCAAAAAATACATTTATATGGACCTGTATATCCTCAACTACCATTGTCAGATACACGTTTAGGCTTCACAGGATGTTTCTTCCTATTTCTTTCAGAAAATAATCTGCCCACAAATATTGTCCTGGGAGATTGTCAGTCAAAACACACCATTCTCCTGATTGAGGTGATTACTTTAAAAATGGGCAGATGAAGCTGCTGAGATAAAATATGAATCTACATATTCTGACCACAGTAAATAGAAACATATTTGCCTCTATTTGTATGAGCTATTTTTGTGGTTCCTACAAATCTGATAGATTCCCTGCAAAATGTTCATTTCTGTGTATTTATCAGAAAATCAAAACATTTCTTAAAAATCATTCCCTAAATGCCAGATACAATGATTTGGAAAAGCAGCTCTTGCCAAGATACAGACTGCAAGGAAATTCTACATTTGCTCATTCCTTTGTAGTATTGATTGGTATGGCTCTTAGAGAGTAAAAATTACACATATAATACAAAGAATAAATAGATTGAGAATGATACTTCAATTTTTTATGAAAATGTGTACCCAAATTTTACTCAAAGTGTGTTGCAGATCAGATTCCACAAGAAACAGACTCTCAGATGGAGGGTTGCAGAAAGAATGTTAAATAGGGGAGAATCTCAAAATCAATACCTATGCATGAGAAAGAAAGGATTGGGCAAAAATGGACACTGAACTGTGATGCAGTGGCAACAAAGTCTTCACTGATACCACAGGGAGCTCTAATGCTTAGAAACCCTTCAAGTTCATCCTGATATAAGGCAAGTCCAGGCATTTTTGGTCCCACATGGAGCAACCATTTGACTTAGCTGGCCCTAGAATAGAGTGTGACTTTGAGAAGGCAGTTTTCTTTGGCTGAGAGCCATACAATAAAAAAGATTCAGTTGAAAGCCTTCAGATGCTGACTCCCAGCAGACATTCCACTGCTTCCAGTGCAAATGGAAAAATTACTTTTTAAATGTAAAGACAAAGAAGATACCTGTGTGTATGTGTGTGTATAATTAAATATGTGTATATATATATATATATATATATATATATACACACACACATATGTATACAGGTGTGTGTGGTGTGTGTGTGTGTGTATGTGTGTATGTGTGTAATTTTCATGATCATTCTTCTCTGCTTAGGACTAGAACCATATATCCAAAAGTCTATTCAAATGCCCAGCTGAATCTCTCACAGGTTCCAGAAACTTAAATCATCATTTTTATTCTTTTCTAAATCTGATTTTTATCCCCCATTCTCTAACTCATTTAAAAGAATACTGCCCACGGTTTTATGAATCAAAGCATTAATGCCTCCCTGAATCTCCCCTCTCTCCAACTTTCTGTCTCTCCATCTCCTTTTCTTTTCTTTCTTTCTTTCTTTATTTTTTTTTTTTTTTGAGTTGGAGTCTCACTCTCTCACCCAGACTGGAGTGCAGTGGCCGCTCCCGGCCACCGCAGCCTCGACCTGCTGGGCTCCAGCGATCCTTCCAACCTCAGCCTTCCGAGTAGCTGGAATTACAGGCATGCGCTACCACACCCAGCTGATTTTTGATTTATTGTAGAGATGCGGTCTCGCCAAGTGGCCCAGGCGGGTCTCGAACCCGCGGGTTCAGGCGATCCACTCACCTCAGCCTCCCAAAGGCGCGGGATTAAAGACTGAGCCACCGAGCCCGGCTTCATCTTCTTTTCTTAAATGCCCACATCGACTAAATCATCGACTATACTTCCCAATCATGTATTTAATTCAACAGCTTTTCTTCATCCCTATTTTTTACCACATCGGTCTTCGATGCCATCATCTCTCTACAGTAACCCCTCATTCTAGTTTATCTCGCACCTGTTAGCCTGAGTAATACTTCAAAAAATGAATATCTAATTGCACTTATTCCTCAATTGATAACAATTTATTGGTTTCCCTCTGCACTTCGAATAATTCCAAACTACTTAACAGCATTTATTTCACTTTTTGTAATCCGGCTCTGTTTCCTGCTTTATTCTTCAGTCTCACTCTAGTGGGCTAATTTTTCTCTCATCTGTAAGACTTGTATTAACATTATTGACCCTTAACTGAAAAGTTATTTTCTGTCTTTCATCTGAAAAGCTTTTGTTCATCTTTCACTTTTCAGATCAAATCTGTACATAATTTTACACAATTCTGACCTTAGACAAAATTATCCAAGATACATTCTGCTGTACCATTTATTTTCGTGATCAACATACTAAGCATATTCCATCATAGCTACATGTTAATTGCCCAGACATCAACCAGGAATAGTAAAGACTTACAAAAAGCTTTCTTTCATAAAATCAACAAAAACATTGACAAAAATTGTCAAAAATAACTTTCTCAGAATGCTGGAAATTAAGCAAAGACTTACATTAATCTTATTCAAGAAAACATGTGACTCTAATTGGGAACAGTGACCTTTGTGGAGTTTTAATTAGTTCTACTCTTATCCCAGTCTCCTCAGCTTCACAGTAACCTTGAAAATCAAAGGTCTTATAACTACAGTAGCTGTAGAAAGCAGTAGTCTAACTGGCAGTAGAGGGGGCAGAAAGGGTTTAGAAGTCCTCAAAGACAATTCTCAGAATACTGTCATTATTTAAATATCTTGTATTTCCTTGGAAATTCCCACCAGTAGGGCATGACTTATTTGATCTGAAATAGAACTTGCTCACGCACGAAGTTTTTTCCTGAGGTTCATTTGTCAAAAGCAATCTGCACCTGTTGCTGAACATTGTAGCTGCCTAAGATGAAATAATAGTTGGGACAGAAGGTAAGCTGACCAAAAAATCTAAGAGGGAAATGTGGGAATAAGCTGCCCTTGAGTGAATTAATGAAGTTCAGTAAAATATAGAGACTTCCTTAAGTTCATACATTAGTAGCATTCAATCTTCAAATCACAAGTTTATAATTCACAACTTGGAGTTCTACCACCTACCTCGCAAGATATATGTTAAGCCTTCTCCACTTAAAGCTTTTACTACCAATGTGGGCTAGTACTGTTTTGTTTTCTCTTTATCTGATACTGTTCCTCCACACCTACTTCTTTAAACTCTACATCATAGAAAATATCTCTATGGTGTTAGAACAATATCACTTTTAAAATAAATTTTAAGTTATCTGATGTGGTTTTTAAACTTCCTGTTAAGAAATTAAGACAAATGTAAGTTAGGAACATAAAGTTCTAGAGCTTGAATATGAAGATTGGTTACAAAGGTTTTTGGTTTTTTTTTACTTTGCAACTATCTTCCAATAACTGTTGCAAGTTATGTTGATGTCAAAGTCAGTAGGCTATCCCTCCTTTTATCCTTCCTAATAAAAATGTAAAGCCCAATTTTCTGAAGTGGAGCTTCTGCTGTACTTATTCTATCAGTAGTGAACAATTATTTTACCTCCAGAAGTGAATGTGCTGTTTTCTTAAGCTTTATCAAGCACTCTACATGTTTATCATTTTTGCTGTTGTTCTAAAAGAGCTTTATTCTTGAAAACACAGCCCATCAAAGAGAGACTTCACTGGCATTGGTGAAACTCACATTTGGTTTGCTTTCTCT
>NW_007074601.1:85718-137535 GCF_000164805.1 Carlito syrichta | reverse complement strand
ACCTGCTGGGCTCTGGCGATCCTTCCGCCTCAGCCTTCCAAGTAGCTGGAACTACAGGAGAGCGCTACCATGCCTGGCTGATTTTTTGATTTATTGTAGAGACGAGGTCTCGCTGCCCAGCCGGGTCTCGAACCCGCGGGCTCAGGCAATCCACTCACCTCAGTCTCCCAAGGTGCGGGATTACAGGCTGAGCCACCGAACCTGGCTTGCTTTCCCTTTTTAAACTGCCTTTGTTGTATTTGTCTTAACACAACACTAGCGATCATAGCAGCGATTATTAGCAGTTTTGATCCCATGTAATTTAAAACTCCTTGTAAATAGAGTTCGCTTTTATTCTAAATAGTCAATTGTGTTTATGTGAAATTTTAAAATAATTGTTCATACTTTATAAATGATCAATTGTAAGCATTATAGTTTTACATATCATCTTGATCATACTAAAAAAGATTAGTTAAAAATAAATTATAGAGTGTTTATGGTTCTAAATAATTTGATTGCATAATAATGTTCTAGTTTACTTTAACAGTTTGAGTTAAGGAATCTTGAATGGAAATGTAGCAACAATAGCATCTATATAAACGAAGGCAGTAGGTAAAATAACAGCTGAAAATATGAGCTCAAATGTCACATTGTCTAATGATAAAATTTTCTTCTGATGAGCAAATCATTTATTAAAGCTAAAAGTCTGTTGTATAAGTTTGTTTTGACATGCTATTCCTCTATCAAACTAGAACTCCTTTCTCTATAGTGTTTATAATGCAAGTGAAGATGAATGAAAAATTAAGTTTGAAATACTGAATTGTGTGACTAGTAAAAATTAACTTTTAAAACATATTTCCCATATCTCCTTTACACTCCTCCCTGGTTTCTAGAATTATTTTCCTCATAACAACTATTCTTAGATTTAGATTTGTCATACTGTTGGATATTGAAATGCAGTTAAAAGAAAAAGGTTTTAGTAAGAGAAGTCAGTCATCAGAGTGGGGGAATATAGCTATGTTAGGAAGAACACTCTTCAGATTGAAGAAGAAGGAAAAATTTATTGATAGTGTTGGCACTAATTGAACAGCAACTCCTTTCTCAGTCCTGAGAGATGTCTGATCAAGCAAGCTAGACAGAATTTAAAGAAGATCCAACTATAACATCATAAATAACCAAATTCCAATAAGACAAAAATTACTTACTAATCCAAAATCAGAAAATTCTCAACCTGAATGAGAAAAGACAATCAACAGATGTGATCATTGTGATGACAGAGAGGATAGGATGTCTTAGAGATGTCAGATGTCAGAAATTCTAACAAAGAGTTAGATAGTGATTATGGACATATTGGAAACAAATGAATAAATTGAAAGTATCCACAAGTAAATAGGAAGTTTAAGCAAATAGAAGATTTAGAACCAAATAGAACCAAATGGAAATTGGAGAATTGAAAATTGCATTAAATAACAAATGGATAAACTGAACAGCAGAATTCAGGGAACAGAAAAGAATCAGTGAAATCAAAGGAACATGTCTCTGGAATATATAACGAACTTTTTAAAAAACAGCAAAACCACAAACAATTCAGTTAGAATGGGCAAAAGACATATTTAACTGTAGAGGACATGCAAATAGCAACTAATGTTCAACATCATAAGTCATTAAGAAAATGCAAACTAAACCCACAAAGACATTCCTGCACACCTATCAGAATGACTAAATTTCATTTTAGATTCAGGAGGTAAAAGTGCATGTTTACTACATGGACATATTACAGTGGTGAGGATTGGCTCTCATATGGCCCATTTCCCAGAGAGTGAACACTATATCCAATAAATAATTTCTAAATCCAAAACCCTCTCCCCAACTCCCCTTTTTTTTGATTTCTCCAATATCTATTATTTCCGTCTTTGTGAATGTTTGGTTCCTGTATGTAAGTGAGAACATGCAGTATTTAATTTTCTATTTCTGAGTCAGTTAGGATAATGTTCTCCAGCACCGGACAAGTTGCTGCATAGGACATGATTTCATTATTTTTATGGTTGCATAGTAGTCCATGGGTGTGTGTGTGGGGGGGGTGTGGGTGTGGGTGTGTCTGTGTGTGTGTGTGTGTGTATACACACACCATCTTTCCTTTGTCTAATCAATCATTTGTGGGCACTTAGGCTGGTCCATGATTTTGCTATAGTGAATAGTACTGCAATGAACATGCCAGTAAAGGTATTTTTTTTAGTATATTGATTTATTTTCCTTTGGTTAGATCTGAGGCAGTGGGATTATTGGGTCGAATGATAATTCAATTTTTAGCTCTTTTAGAAATCTCTGTAATGTTTTCCATAGAGATTGAACTAGTTTACAATCCCATCAACAGTGCATGAATGTTCCCCTTTCTTGGCAATCACGCTGAAATCTGTCATTTTTTGACTTTTTAGTAATAGCCCAGGATGGTTAAAACATTTTTTTAGAGAGTGACAACATAAAATGCTGGCAAGAATTTATAGAAACCAAATCATTCATGCATTATTGATGAGAATGTAAAATGACTCAGCCACTCTGGAATAGAGTTGGGTAATTTCGTAATAAAGCAGGGTTAGTGGAGGCGAATGGGTTTGGCTCTAAAGGACAACAAAAAAGATTGATGTGGTGATAGATTTGTTCTGTATCATAACTTCATCAATATCAATAATCTGGTTGTGAACTATGGTTTTTAAGATGTTGACATTGGGAGAAGTGAGCTAAAACTTAAAGAAAACTTTATGTGAACCTGTAATTTTCTCAAAATAAATTATAATAATAGAAAATATTTTGGCTTTTAAAAAATTTTTCCTTTTTATTTATTTATTTATTTATATACTTTGAGTTGGAGTCTCACTCTGTCACCCAGACTGGAGTGCAGTGGCACTCTCCCAGTCACCGCAGCTTCGACCTGCTGGGATCCGGCGATCCTTCTGCCTCAACTTTTCAAGTGACCGGAACTACAGGTGCGCGCTACCACACCTGGCTAGTTTTTGATTTATTGTAGAGATGAGGTCTCACCAAGTTGCCCAGGCGGGACTCGAACCCTCGGTCTCAGGCAATCCACTCACCCCAACCTTCCAAGGCACCAGATTACAGGCTGAGCTATTGACCCCGGCTATTTTGACTCTTTTTACTAATTATTTATTTAGCCTTACTTCATGCTGCATCAGGAAACATTTTTGGTTCTTTTTTCCCCCCTGAGCATCTAATCTCATTTCTGACTTCACAGAAAAGCATTTTTAATTAGTCATTATTAAAGTATAATGTAGGGACAACACCCTCGGGTCCCCTTCCTCTCTGGGACCTTTTCTGTGCTCTCAATAAATCCTGCTTTCAAAAAAAAGTATAATATATTTTATGAATACTCTTCTTCTGCAATATGTAACCTGTAAGTAAGGGCAATTCATTTGATTGTTAGTGTATTATAGACTTTCATTGTTTTTCCTTTTAATTTGTCAATGTGGCAAGTTGTGTTGATTGTTTTGTTTTGCAACAGGATCTTCCCCTGTCTCCAGGCTGGAGTGCAGTGGTGCAATCATAACTCACAGCAGCCTCAAATTTCTGGGATTGATCAAGCTATCCTCCCACCTCAGCCCCTCAACTGCTGTGCCCATTTTTTTTAAACTTCTTTTGTGGAGACAGGATCTTTCTATGTTACCCTGACAGGTATCAAACTCCTGTTATTTCTTTGTTAAATGTTTGATGTGTTGAACATAAAACCATCTGGACATGGGTTTTTTGTTGTTTTTGTCTTTTTCTCCCAGATGTTATATTTAATTATGGATTCAATTTACTTAATAATTATAGAACATTTAATTTGTTTAATTTTTGTCTTGTTTCAGTTATAAAAGAGATTTTTGTCTTGGATATGTCCATTTGACTTAAATTGTCAAGTAGATTAGCCTATTTTATTCATTATATGATTCTCATACTTTCTGATGAATTCCGTTTTAAGAGCTCCATTTTCCTTTTTTAACATCTTGTTTCAGTGAAATGCAATCCAGTTCATCAATAATATTTTAATGCATTTAAGCTTCAAGCTAGTTGGTCAAAGAAAAAGTAAGAGGCCCTGAATGTTTTCTACCTGGAGTCTTTTCTGTCACTGGGTAAGTTAGGTACAAATAAATCCACAAAGGTGGGATAAGCTGTTCTGTTTCAATTCCTTATGCATCTATAAAGCAAAACCAAATACAAATGGATAGATTTTCTAAGAACTTAGCAATCTAGGCCTTGGCCTACCTAAAATTTATATTTGTTACATTTGCCATCTTCACATCATTGTCTTTGAGAGTAGTCCCCAAAAATGACTTCAAAAATTGAAAATAAGTGAAGTGAAGTAGTAAGGTATGGTTAAGCATTATATCTCATTTTGGCATAGTTATTTTCTATGTTTATGTATTTTACTTTCAAAACAGTCAACTTTTTCGAAGTCCAAGTTGACATACACGTGAACATCATATTTTGACATCACCATCTCACGTCAAGAAGAAGAAATATAACAGCTCACACTTTCCAAACTCATTTTTGTGTTTTAGGGGATGTTCCACCCAAGAGAAAAATTTAAAAGTTCAAAGAGTTAGGATGGAAGGTTGGAAAGTGTTTAAAACTGGAAATCCCCCACTTACTCACATTACCTTTATTGACCCCTTACGGTAACCAATTTAAAAACAGAGGCACCTGTGGTTTAAAAATAAATTTCACCAACTTGCCTAATTTATCTCGATTTAACACAAAATAAGCATTCTAAATTAAAGTTTTGATTCACATGAAGATTAAAAGCCATTCAGAAATCTAACTCACCCACTGAAAAAAAAATTTAAAAAATGACGAGCAGGTTGTCTCCGGAAATTGTCTTAGGTCGGAAGTCTGTGGTCCCTGTGAACATATGCCACCAAAGCAACCTGCTGCAGCTGCTGTCTGATAAGGACGGTATATCCTGCCTTCTCTGCACCACTTTGCATCTAGCTCACATTACTTCATCTTCATTTCCTTTCTGACACCTTTCCCCGGATTCTGCATATAAGGTCACACAGGAAACACAGCTACACTGAGTTTTGGTGCTGTGAATGACTTTGTCCAGGCACTAATAAGCCTCAGCTTTCTCAACTAACCCCTGAGTTTTCTCAATGATAACCTCTGTCCTACAGACATCACTTAATTTTTGGATATATCATTTATGAAATAAGACATATAAAATATCTCTGCAAGAAGAAAGTTATATGATATATTATTGTCCTGTATCTCTTATAAAAAATCAAAAAGAGTCTATTTGCACAAGTTTTGTTTTTTATGTTTCTGTATATGTGTTTATTTCGTGTTTATTTGCTTAAGATAATTATACTCTAAAGGGCTGATCACACAAGAAGTTTGCTTCCACATCTAGAAAAATAAGAGGCACTGAAAAACTCTCTGACCTAAAATCTCTCCCACACTGCATCTTGATTCTCTAAACTTTGCATTGTTCTATTTTCCTGGAATTTCACATGCAGGGATACCCTCTTTTGGTATTACAAATATGATGAGTACTATGAGGATATAATGTACCTAGCAGGACACTCTCACATGTGAAATGGAATGTTTTTAATAATTGCAATAGGACGACAAGTGTCAACCAGAACAATGCCAGACAACCACTATCATTGTGAAGTTGACTACTTTCTCAAAAGGGAGATTTTTTTTTTTGCACTTAAATAAATAGAATTATGGAAAAGGGAAGATCAACGAAGAAAAAGTTACTTTCGCAACAAAGTTCAGGCTCTTGCAGAGGACACTGAAGAACATGGGGACCAGTGGATACCTAGGAGGTCCACTGATAACTCTGTTCTTGGTTGTTTGGAAACTTTTTTGTTTGCCATGGCTACCTTCTCCCTCTCACTCAAGTGCTGATTTCAGCAAAATACTTTGTTTGTATAGAAAAAAAGCAGAGAAAAATGAAGTTAGAATAAAGGCAACAGATTTTTATCAATATCATAATGTTGAAACACTTATTTTCTAAAATTAAATTTTTAGGTATCATTTTACTGTGGCTAAGGGCATACATATAATATATATTATATATAACATATGCAATTTGTATATATGTATAGACACATAATATTTATTCATCTGATTAATGTTGAAAAACAAAAGACCTTGAGCAATTCAGCAATAGTCTTAGCAATGTGAAATCTGTTAGAGGTGATTGTAGTAGACTGCAACTTCCTCTGTTTCTCAGACATGAGAAACGTTTCATTGTGTCATCAATTAAGCTGAAACTTTTCAGTTATTATCTCTGAATGTCTTACATCAAATGAGGAACTTTCTATTCTCATGACATTTGTTATTGAATGCATAATATCTGCTGAACAGCATGATAAAAAACTATCCAATTCATAATTGTTTCTTTATAAAAACCTTATAAATTAGATGGTACTATTTTCAGTTTACAGATAACAAAGCCAAAGCTCAGTTGATGTGTAAAGGTTTCCCAAATCTACACAGTTAACAAATGCTTATGTCAATATTTACATACATATTCTTTCATGTATCACCTAACAAATACTTGTTGAGCATCTCCTGTGCTCTGGGCTCTATGATAGGGACTAGAGATTCACTGTTAAATAAGGTAGATATGTCCCTGGTCTTAAAAAGCTTACTTTATAGCAGTGGGATATAGACGATAATTAAAAGGATTTTAAACACGATTATAAATAGATGAACTACAAAATTTCAAATAGAGATTTGTAATTACATATAATGTAATTATAAACTAAAGAAAGAGTATGGGGTAACAAATAGGGACGAATGGGAAGTCATTAATCCAGGTCATCAGGGAAGGTCTCGTTTAGGAGGTGAGATGTGGGGATAAATATAAATGAGAAGAAAGAGTTAGACATGAAAAAATATGAGAAGAGAAAAAAGAGCAAGAACACACCTGATAATATGAAAATAAGTTTAGCTTTTTCAGGGAACAGAATAAAGGTCAGTATAGTAAGCCTTTGAAAAGCATGAGGAAGAAGGTGGAAGACAATTGTCAGTCTGCAAAAAACATTTTTTCATAATACTAGTCTGCCGAAATGTTCTGAAATGTTCAAACTTCAAAAATAGTTAGTACTCAGTTAGGGAAATAAGATTTTCACTCTTATATGAGAATCACCAGAGGTGATAAAGGTACATCATAAATGATAAAACTGTACCATAATTTCACGTTAGTCAAATCAGTTGTTGAAAAGTCCTTCTTTACATATGGAAAAGACATATGACAAATGTTATCAGTATGTGAGGATATTTGATTTTTTTTCTGCCTCTTTATATCCCACAGACTTGGAAGAGTTCAAGTAATGTTGCAAACTTATTACAGTGATATCATCTTATGCATTCTTCAAAACAAGGTATGAGTAATTAGTACAGAGTGTGTACATTAATCAAGATCTCCCAACTCTAGAAGGGTAAATAAGAAGTTAAAAGACGTAGGTTTCTTTAAAGTAAATAAATTTTCAAAAGCATTAGTGACAGCTTCTGCTATTCCTCTAAGAATCAAACTAAGTCCTCCTTTAACATCCATCAGCGGTATTTAAGTGTACACTTGCTATCCTACGGCAGTCTAAAGTTACATACTTCTCAACCATACAATCCTACAATCTCCATGAATAACACCCCACATTTTGAAACTTTTAGAGTTTTATATGTGTTTTCTCATTAGTTCATCCATTCACTCATTCAACAAGTATCTATTGATACAAGTATCTAGGTTCCGTAACTACAATAGGTGTTAGAGACACAGAAGAGACAAGTCAGACAAAGTTCTTTTCCCTAAGCAGCTTATAGTCTAGTAAGAGAAGTAGATGACAAATAATTCTATAATATCAGATACTGACAGTGATATAAAGAAAGATATATAGAGGCATGGGGCATGAGGTTGTATTTTACATATTATAGCAGGTAAAGTTCTCTCTGAGCTAGTGGCAGCTGAACAGTAAGTAAATTAAAGGAACAGCAATACATGCAGATAGATAAAAAGAAGAACTTTTAAGAGAAGATGTAAAGGCCTGTAGTGTTAGCATGCTGGCATTTTTTGAGAAACAGCAAGGAGATTGATGTCAGAGAGAGTACTGACCAATAGAAAAAATGGTAGGAAAGGTAGCCAGGGGCCATATTATGTATAAAGGTTTCTCACCTAGAAGGTCTTTGTGTTTTATGGCACTTTTGACAAGAAGCTTTTTGGGGTGGAGAGGAAAGGAGTTGAACATCTCACCAAAATCATATAATGTAATTATAAAACAACACCTCTGGTTGCTATGTAGAAAAGATAATAAGAACTAGACTGAATAATAGAGTGGAAGCAAAAAGAGATTTTAGAACTAACATGCACTTCTTTGTGTCTTGGGTAGACAATTGCATCCAGTGACCTGACAAACTGTTGTAGATGCTAAATTCCAACCCAACTAATCTTAATATTTTCACCAAGGCTTTATTCTGAAAACAGAATGTCTTCATGCTAAAGATGTGGTATTAATAGTAAAATGTTTAGCGCCAAGATTATTAACTAGAGTGGCATTTTGATGCCCCTCTTAACTCACTGTACACAGACATTTTGTATTCATTTCGTGTTGACCATAGTGATGTATATAGAAGAGATTGATATCACTGCAATATATATTTTTAGATAGTTATACTCCAAATGTCTGAAACCTCAGAGGTATCTAAACAGAATAAACTAGAGAAAGGAAAAATAGAAGATGTAATAGACAAAATAATTGCAGAAAACAGAATGCCATATATTCTCACTTATAAGTGGGGGCTAACTAGTGGTACACATGGACATAAAGATGGGAACAACAGACACTGGGGACTTTTCAAAAGAAGAAGAAAAGAGCAGGACAAGAGTTGAAAATCTACCCACTGAGTACCATGCACATCATTTGGAGGATGCACTTAAGAGATGCCCAGACTTAATCATCATGTAAAATGCCCATGTAACAACCTATGCATGTACCCTCTTAAAAATATGTATATATACATATATATCCTGTCCAAATGACAGTAAAATATGATGGGAAAGTTAGAAGAAGATACATGAAACAGATAATTTAAGATGTACAATTTTTAGAACATAGCAAGGAAGTTCCTGACCACAAGCTTTCTGTTTCCTACATTAAAGCAACTGCTTATTAGATGGTCCCATAAAAGAACTAGTCTTCAAGGAAGAAGTGAATGACATGCTTCTCATATTCAATTCATAACTAAGTAAAACTCTTCCATGCTAAAGAGAGACCTGTAAGCAAAGGGATCTTAAAATTCTTATTCAACAATAAATCCTTTGGCCTCAGGTATATAAGGGGTATCAATCAATATTAGTTGTTAAATGTATTAATAAATGAATGGATGTTTTTCTAGGAAAATATTGCACTCTCCTTCAAACTATTACCACCTCAAAGATAGCAATCTCAAGCTTTAAATTCTTAAATTATTCTGTCTCAAACTATTTGTGCTTTCTAAAAACTTAAGGAAAGACATCTCAGATTCTGGGAAAATCCCACTTGTCTGTTCCTGTTACAACGACAGTAGTGAGAAAGCACATTTCAGACAGCAGGGAAAACCCATACCTCACCACAACAACACACTGCACACTGTCTGGACCACTGGTGCATAAATTAAAGAGAACTGACAAGTAGGAGGTAAGAGGAAGGGGGTGGAGACACCAGAACAGAATATAAATGCTGAGGTACATCAGAGACTCAGAAACTGAGTAAGAGTTCCAATAAGGACTTTTACAGTAGATTGACTTGACCTGAGATTAACCAGGGAATCTTGAGAATAAAGATGAATTCTGAAAATAGTTTCATAACAGAAGACAGCTCGTTGCATCTGGAAAGAGGACAAGAAGGTATGTAAGAACGGATGATATGATACATAATGGTAGTTAAAGAAAATATACTGGTAATATCGCTATAATATAATATATACTTGTAGTTTTATAAGAAATGAGGCTTTGTCTTTCAGATAACTTGGTTAAGTTTCCTCTCCGGGAAGAGATCAATACCTTTTTGTCTATTCAAAGGTAGGATACCTGAGATGAGAGGAAGCTACGAAGGTGAATTTCAGAAAATCTCTAAAGATCTTCTTCTTTGTTTATATCATCTCTATTTTAAGATTTAATCAGAAAACTTTCTGCCCTAGCCTGGTTATCCTCCATCAAGTTTTCATATCCACTTGTACATTCTTCAGGAACTGTCTCCTGTCTTTATGAAAATTCTGTTTTCCCTATAAGCAACTACAATCTTGATGGCCTTCCCTTGTATCTTTACTTTCTGTGTGCCTCATGCTGTGTTCTCACGACAGCATCCTCAGTTGCTGGAGCTGTGGAAGCTTGCAATCTTTTGAGAGATTAGCTTCATAAGCATCTGAAAATTTACAGCATCCAATGATAACATATTAGAAAGTCACAAAAGAATTCCTGGTAATACAATCTTCTGCTTCATATTCATTATGAGACTCTTTTCCACCATTTTTTCCTGCTGTTTCACCCTTCAAATTACTACCATCAAGTTCTACATGAGCCAGACATTTTTCTTTCTTTCCCTTGTATTTCATTAAAGTATGACTATCTTGTAAATTTTCTTCTCTTCTGTTTTATCTGCATATCTATTATATTTCCTTTTACCAGAATTTTTCCCCATTGCTCTTCTATTCATATTTCTATAAGCCTTTCTTGATTTTTTTCCCCACTTATGCTTCCTTCTTAATGTTTCCCTAAAAACACTAGCACTTAAGAGCTAGAGTTTACTCATCAGAAAGAGCTATCCTGTATCAAAAAGATATTGTAGAAACAGCAGAGCCAAAACAATCTCTGAGGAAAGGATTATTTTCTAAGTGTGTGTCTACTAGATTGGTTTATTTTAGAAAAACATTATCTCTGATAAACCTATCCTTTACTTAAGAACATAAAGTTGATTGAAGATAACAAATGCAAGGCATGCAAAATTTTGCGTAATCAGGTGAGTTATAACTTTATAGCCCAGTTGAGCTGCTAGAAAAATTGATAATAAAATTACTCAATAAATAGAAAGCATCGCTAAAAAAAAAAAACACTTTTCCTGAGATCATTCCAATTTATTATTGAATATCTAGCTTATGGTGCCCTTGTAGTCACTTTATTAGTGTGCACTATCAGTGGGATACATTCTTGGGGGATTCCATTGTTAATACACGGGTGGATTTATTTTCAATTTCTCCATTAATATACAGGACCTCTAATCAAAGTAAAAGTGTGCTGTTGGGGGAAATGTTTTGTCACATAGGTGATAAATCAAACTGTGGTTAACAATAGCCCATACTAATGAAAATAAAGTGTCATCTGAGAGTTATCGCCACAATTTATCCACTGGGTGGGCCAGTGGGCTGACCTAAGCTCTGGGGTCCATGGGTTATTTGGATGTGCAGGTATCTGCCGAGGAGCCAGAACTACTGTGGCACTGAGTCCAAGCAGCATGACTGACTCTTACAGGGTGAGAAGTGAAACTAGACAGAGCTCTGAACTTGCTTCCCTACCTACCAAAGCCTGTTTCCGGTGATAATCGTGTATGGGTCTTTTTTATTTTTTATTTTTTTAATACATATTTTTTATTTTAAAATTGTGGGGTACAGTTAAGGGTTAGGCATAAAGATATGCATTGTAGAGGTACCCTTGTTGATGAGGTGTGCCCCCCGTCCCCAACAGATATTGACTACCGTTAATCCCACCTCCCTTCCCCTCCGTGCCCCCCCCATAGTTTCTGCCACTGTCAATCCTTTTCTTATAGTATTATGATAGTTGTTCAAAGACCACTTATGAGTGAGAACACGTGATACTCAGATCTTTGTTTCTGTGAGAGATCACTCAGTATTATAAACTCAAATTCCATCCAGATTGCTATGAAATTCATGATTTTGTTCTTTTTTATGGCTGTGCAATATTCCATTGTGTATATGTACCAATTTTTTTATTTCAGTCCTCTTTTGATGGACAGCATGGTTGGTTCCATTTGCTTTGAGAAGCGAGAAGCTGAGAGAAATAGAACTAGATAGGAGTGAAGCAAATGTTTCTCTAGTGAAATCTGAGTGCGAGTGCAGATCTATGCTGGGAAAAAGAACACCCAGATGAAGCAAGATTTATGCTGACACATGGTACATGGTAAATTACTATGAAAAAGGCAACATATCTCTTTATCCATTTTAACTTTAGGCAAATGTTTTAAGGGGAAAAAAGTACATGGATTTCAAGAATGTCTTATGTAGATAACATTTTAGTTATGAACATCATGAATATTGAAAAACAGGATATTTTTGCATTTTGAGTCTAATTTTTCATTGGCAGTTATTATTCAAGCAGCCACTTTACATTTCAGACTTGAGAACACAATAGAGAATTGTTTACTCCTTACGGGGACACATTTAAAAAATCTTGATAGCACATCCTGCAAAAAAAAATCTAAACTCTAAATCACAAAATTGCCTTCTCTCTTTTCTTCATTATTTACTGTTAATTCATATATTATTTTTAATTAAGGTATAATCTAAATGAATGCACAGATCATCAATGTATAGTTTAATGAGTTATAGCAATTGTATAATCACTAATTCAATCAAAATTTGAATATTTCCATTACCCTAGGAAGTTGCCCTCTGTCCCTTCCAGTTAAATTACCTCTTTCACATACACAAAGGCCACCACTGTTCTGATTTTTGTCACCAAAGCTCTGTTAGACTACTCTCGTATGTCATATTAATGGAAACATATGTTATACAATCTTTTGTGGCTAAATTTTGTTTTCACACCATTTTTCTTGAGATTTATTCATTTTGTTACATGTATTAGTTGTTTTTTTTTTAATTACTGTGTTGAATTCCCTTGTAAGAATAGACTGTAATTTATTTATTCATTTTTCTGTTGATGGATATTTGGATTATTTTTAGAATTTGATTCTTAAGAATAAAGTTGCTATAAACATTCTTGTACAAGGCATTATGGAACATATTTTTATTTCTTTTGGGAAAATACATAGGAATAGAATCACTGGATCATAGAGTAGGTATGTACTTAATTTTATATAAAAGTTTCCAAAGTATTTTTCCAATTAACTTTCTTATCAATAATATATCAAAATTCCAATTGCTCCACATCTGCACAGTTTTTTTAAAATTAATCATTTGAGTTTTAGATATTTATATATCAATTCAATATTTCACTTTGTTATATTATCTATGCCATTAACATTATCTCTCTTAAGTAGTAACTACAAGGAGGTTAAGATATTTATGTTGGATGTTATTTTTGTTAATGTGTCTTTCGGGGTATTTGAGTGTTTAATACATGTTCTTATTGTGATTTAAACAATAAAATGATATATTTAATATTTGCATAGCTGATCAGTACATATGTAAGTGCTGAGTACATATATTCCTGAATTCATCATCAACTTTCTTTCTTTCAGATACTACCACCAGTCCCCATTTTGCTAAACACCATGAAGGGTCCCT
The DNA here is from genome assembly GCF_000164805.1 of Carlito syrichta. NCBI lineage: Eukaryota > Metazoa > Chordata > Mammalia > Primates > Tarsiidae > Carlito > Carlito syrichta. The sequence continues at coordinate 124,038 of NW_007074601.1, read as the reverse complement.
TCAAGTTCCTATCCCGTGTGCTGTTCTGAATGTGGTCTTCATCACCATTTTAATCATAACTCTCATTGCCTTATCAGGTGAGTATTTACTTTATGAATTCTTTCAAAGCCTCTTGGCTCTAAGCATTCATGCCCAGCTGAAATGAATGAGTGTTAGCTTGGTCTAGTTAATCAAAAGCCTTGGTTAATTTAGCATCATCTCATATACACACATGGCCAATTTTCTAATCAATGCAAAATATAAATCCATGTTCCTTTGCTGATCATTAATGCAATATTTTGATAAGTATTATGGTGTCTATGATTATTCATTACTGTAGAAAAAATATATTTGAAAAGATATATATGGAATGAAGGGGGTTGATTTGAATTCTAAATAAATAGGCAATTAGCTAAAATAATATGTTCTTCACATTATTTGCTGGTGAAAAAAATAATATCTAAAGCCATAGATTAATCAGGAAGTGGCCAATCTTTTGTTTTTATCTCAAAAGCCACAGTATGGAAGTTCTGGATAATTAAGACTATATGTATAAGGTCCCAGAGAGTCACGATGATATGGTATTCAATACATACAGCTATATTAAGATGCATTTGCGTCTTACAAATATGAATGCTTTATGATTTTATAAAATATCTTCACCCATAAATCTTTCTTTAATTTGAATTAGTTCCCTGAAAATTACTCTCTTCTTCATCTATCTAACCTACTTTTATATCTACTACATCTCCGAATTCTTCTACCTCTGCTTTCAGATTCAGAATATTACTTCGAATGTATAATGTACTTTATACCTTCTAGTTCAAAGATTACTTTCAGAATTTTTCTATCTTGTCATTTTCTGATACTATGGCCAAGGGGACACTCCCTTATCCTCATGCCCATATGATGATAATTTGGTACAAGAGATCATATAAGGTGAGAACTGCTTTCTTCTTACTCTTTTCAGAATTCTCTTTTTTGGCCCATGTTCTTTTTTACCACCTAACACAGTACAGCATCCCTAGACTAACTTTGCATGCTATGAGCCTTTGGTTTCTTTTGTTGCTGAAACAAACCATTTTCCTGTTTACAGTGGGCCAGTACAATTGTCCAGGCCAATCCATGTTCCCAATGCCATCAGACAGCCCTGTTTCTTCATGCTCAGATGACTGGGTTGGCTACCAGAGGAAGTGCTATCTTATTTTCACCAGTACAGGGAACTGGAACTCAGCCCAGAATGCTTGCTATGAACTTGGTGCTACTCTTGCTGTCATTGACTCTGAAAAGGACATGGTAAGATTAAAAACAATTTCATAAAATATTGCTGTTCTGTGGTTTCCTTCTGTTTCTAAGTGAAAACATATTTCACATGTAAGAAAATTTAGTCATAGCGATCCATATGATCAGTCAAAATGAGAGCATGAGCTGATCTTACAAAAAACTAATAAATGATCAGATGAGCTATCATGCCTCAAATTGCAGATTTTGGAAAACAAGATTTGTTATGCACTTCTCCAGAAGGTTTTTTAATATAACAACTATTTTGGTTTTTTTTAAAGAACTTTCTAAAACAATATGTAGGTCAAACTGAACACTGGATTGGACTGAAAAAGGAAGCTGGTCAGACATGGAAATGGTCAAATGGCAAAGAATTTAACAACTGGTAAGTCTCCAGAAGTCTCTTTATCCTTCCCAGGGTGGCACCCCAGGAAACCCCTTTCCTTTTTTCCTTTCAAAGCACTGTTAGATATGAAGACTGAGCTCTTCTTTGGCAGAGACCTAACAATGTCTTTTAAATGTGTATTCTCTCTCGCATTTTTTTAATGACAGGCTTTATTATTATCTTTTTATCCACTTAGAGTTCATACAATAAATCCCTATAGTAATTTTTTCTCAGTAAACTCTAGCTTGAGTAATAGGTTCCATCTGGAAATATATCAAGAATAATTATGATGATGCAAAAACCACCAACATTTCCAATGTCGTATTCACATTTTACTGATGAGATAGTTGTTGGAAAAGAAATCTTTCTTACTCTTTCCCAGTTTTCATCTTCACAGAAATAAAGAACAATAGTCTTAATGCCTAATTATGAGTTTATATGAACATGAAGGAAAACTTGCCCCAGAACTAAAGATACTTACTCTATTTTCGTTTCCTGTAGTTAAACTACATGTTAAAGTTTGAAGGACATTTAATAAGTTTGGTGTTAATCTTTGCCATCCAAAAACTCAGAGCTGAATAAATTTCTAGCTATCTTAATAGCTTTGTAATAATTACTAATACAGAATCAATATTAAAATTCAGTTCTCGAGAAAAGGGATTCTTAGTTTGTGCTATATCCCACGTCCACAGATGGGTTTCTGGACCCAACCCCCGCAAAAAAACTCTATGCACTAGTGTGCATTGCTGTTGAATTTATATAATTATGATGAATCATTTCTTGAAGGATCTATGGACTCAGAAATGACCAAGAATCACTTCTCTGGCAAAATGTCAACCGAATTAATGGAGTGCTTTCCTTCATCCCTCATGTCTTTTCTCTACAAACGATTCCTTTCAATTCTAGTCCATCATCTCTGCAGATTAACTTATTATTATTTGACTGGTCGACTGCCTCATATTTTCTATTAAGAAAAAAGAAAAGCAGAGATCACTGCCACCACAAGGTTTTTTTTTTTCTCATGTAACTGGAAGTGATGAGCTAAAAATAATTCTAAGTTTCTTTATTGTTTGGCAGGTTCAACCTTACAGGGTCAGAGAACTGTGCTTTTCTGAACAGCACAGAAATCAACAATAAAGAATGCGAAAACAAATTACATTGGATATGCAGCAAACCCTCCAAGTAATGAGGAAACATCGTTACTTATCAACTATTATAGCATGGAACTCAAGGCAAACTTTGTCAATGGATGCTGCTATGTGGTCAGAAGTTTTCTATACAGACTTTGTGAAAAAACTTTGTATTATTTTGGAAATCTCTTCCAAACAGGATTGTGGGGGGGAAAAAAAGGAGAAAGATTATAGGAAAATCTGCATTGTAGACTCCTTGTGGCATGAGCTGAAAACATCACTGGTTAGCTGATACTCTTACTCAAGAATAAGAAGAATGACTATAAAACCTTTGGATGCACTTTATTTTTTTAAAATTTGTAAATAATAAAATACCCATGTTCAGGGTTATTATTTATTGCTGAATAACTACCAACAGTGAGTGCCCTTTATGCATGTGCACTATGTGAAGAAGTTAAATGTTGATACTAAAAACTGAATGTAAACAAATGGAATTGTAACTGATAACTCAGTTATTCAGTATAAATGAAATCTTTAAACTCAGGGAGCATTTATAAGTGTATAAGTGCTTATAAAACTAAGCTTTGTAAAATTTCTCTTTTTAGAGAATATGCTGTTACTTTGTCATTTCCCCCCCCCAAAGAATGGGGTGATTATGTATTTTTTTTGTAATTCTTCAATTGTAGACTGTTTTTTCCCCCAATGGTACATTTTTCTTTAACTTTAAACCCGTCTATACAGTGTTTTGCAGAAAAACAAAAGCAAAGAATATTAAAAAAATTTGTAAAACAAAAAAATGAAACGTGCAATATGTAATATGGCAAATTTCCAGGAGGAAATATTCTGTATTTTCTTATCTGATAATAAGATAATTCATGACTTTCCTAATTAATTCTATCATGTGCAATACTTCATTTAAAGTATTTTTATGTGCAATAAAGTGTGTTTGTATTTTGTATTCCGTACGATTATAAGCTGTTTTTATACGTTTTTGTGTATGTGAAAATAAAATTGGTTTCCACAATGTATTCATGGCCTCAAAATATATTTAAAATTACATATGCCTATTAGAATACAAGAAACAAAATATTATGACTTAAGTGATAATCCTATCTATGGCAAAACTTTAGTTTTATAATATGGTTTATACATTTCCAAATTATGTTCTTAGCATGTGTCTTAAGGGCCATATCTATTTTTCTGTATAGTGATGCTCAGTAATAACCCAGTCCTCATAGTTAATGCTCTAAAAGCATCTTGTTCAATTCTGAAGTGCTATATACATTTTAGTTATTTACATAAAATAATTCACTAAGTAGAAATAATGCACTGCATGATTTTAATGAGATATTTCATCAGGAAAAAACTTGATTATCTTCCACATTGTTTTATAAATGTATTTTTCAATATTCTCCTTCTCTGAAAGTTGGAAATGTGTGCTATGTATGGTACCTTGAAACTAGTGTCAGCAGCAAGGTGTACAAGAATGAAATGAGGATATCAGATGCTTCTTAAGAAGTGAAAAATCACATACAAGTTTCTTACCTTCAATACTCTTCAGTTCCCACAGCTATAAAATGACATAAATGACCTCCTAGCTATAATATTTTATTGTTGATAACAATAATTTACCCCGTAGTCATATCAGAAAACAATGTCTTAAGATTCGTGCACTACGATATACATGTGTGGAGGGTGGAGCTGTTTGGAGCAGAGCAAGGGAGCCAGGTGATCAAAGTTTCATCTCTACCACCCTCTGACTGACTAGATGTTTTTATCAGAATAAGTTCAAAATTCAGATACAATTGGTTAGAAATTCAGTTAATTAGTACATCAAACAAACCTAAAATGGGGCCTGGTGAACAGTAAACCCCAAAGATGTATCAAATATTAGACAATTGCTATAAATGGAAACTAGTCTAATTTCCAGTATTGGCATAAAATAGCATTTCTAGATAACATGTCTATTTCTGCATAACATATTTTGTGGGATAATTTTTAAACATTCATTTGACAAGTAATTATTAAGCACTTGTGACTTAGTAGACAATAGCATTAATACTTGAAAATTCGACATGGCAACTAGCCTTATAAAATGTGTAGTCTATTTGTAAAACAAATAATAATAATAATATGGTGTGATGAGGCCTATGATGGGGAAATGTAGGGTGCTGTGGAAGCACATTACAGATATATTGCTTTATTTGCTCTTGTACTCAAACTTTTAACCAATTTTCAAAATGTTAAATTTGTAGGCTATGTTCATCTTGCATTATTACCTTGCCAGGGTGCTAAAAATAAATATTTGTTATCTGTGCTTTATTTTGATTTTCCAACATAATTTCAATTTTTTCCTCTGGAAAGAGGGATACTTCACCTGTTTATTTCACATAATTATTGGATTTTGATAAAATTATTTTTAAAAGTATAAAATGTCACGAAAATATTAGATGCTGTAGTCAGTATTCAATGTTTCAAAAATTGTATAATACTATCATAGAAATTATCTTTTCAAGCTTGTTCTCAATTTTTATAGTTTTGATTATATTTCCATCAATGAATATATATTGTAACTGAAATTAAAATGTAAATGAATTTCTGAAGAAAATATTGGAAAATATCTGATCAGAAAGATTATTGGTGATGGTGTAAATTGGTCCAGTTTAATCTTTGAAAAGCAGTTTGGCAATATTAATCAAAAACCTTAAAATAATTAATTTCTTTTCTTTGAAGCAGCAAATTTTTGTGTAGAGAGGGAGATTTTAAAGCAGTAATATTGGATGTGCAAGACATAACCACAAAAATGCTTATCAATGGTATATTTCTAGTTGTAAAATATTAGAAGCCACTTAATTATCCAAAACCAAAATGTTAAATATAATTCTTCTACATGACGAAATGCTATGCTAACATTAAAAAATAATGAGAACTTTAAAACATAAAATAATGCTCAAACGATTATTGCTGGCAGTACATAATATGTACAATAATGACATTATATCCCCTATAATCTTAAATATATAAATTATGTTTCATATTTCTGTGTGCTGAGAGAAAAAATACAAACTAAACACACTGCTTTCTCTGGGTAGTAGAAATATAGGTAATATTTATGTGCTTCTTGATGTTTCTCTATAGTTTTGATTTTTATAATGAATACGTCTATAATGAATATTATTCTATAATCAATATCATTCTAATCTTAAGAAAAACTGTTTTTTAAATAAACACAAATATGGAATTCTTAAGACAGTAATTTATTGTTTAAATACACCTCTACATTCTAGTGCCAATTACAAATATTGAAAATGAGTTTACTTCAAAAACCCCTTTTACATTAAAATTTTGAAGTCCCTATATACTGTGTAGTCCTCTATATACAAATGTTGTGGTGCCATCTAGCAGTTATATGAAATCATTGCACTTTTCTGTCAAAAGACATAAAAAATGATTTCTTGGTGGCTATAGTTAATAATAACAATATATTGTACATTTCAAATTTGCCAAGATAGTATATTTCAGATTGTATCATCGCAAAAAAAATTTAAGTATTTAGGGAGATCGATATGTTGATTAGCTTGATTTCATTGTTTTACGTTATATACATATAATATTATATTATACCCCATAAATGCATACAATTATAATTTTCAATTTACAACAAAATTTTTAAAAAGGTGTCTTGATCATTTCTCACACTCAAGTAGCCTGCCTGTGTGATTCCAGTAGTACCTCATTCTCAGGTTTATCTCACCATTCTCTCAACAATGACTTTTATATTTTTCTAGCTACAAAGGATATGCTTAACCTAGAAAAAAATTAAACACTGATAATACTGCACCCCACCTATATCTATCAATATTCTATGCTAAATGTAAAATGTAATTAAAATAATGCATGTATATGCTAAAACACCACATTACCATAAGTCAACGTATTTTCAAATTTCTGACACCTGAAGATCACATATTTTCTTATTATTTTACAAATAATTTGCAACAAAGAAGTGCATAGTATATAGAGTTCAGTAATTTTTCACAAAACAAGCACCTGTGAAACCACTACCCAAAGAAGCAGAACATTGCCATCACCAAAAAAGGATACTTGCCATCCCCTTCACAATCTGTCCCCTACCCTCTTCCTAACAGAGATATCTGTTGTCTTAATTTCTAAAATTGACTTTTGAGACTTATGAGTCCTCCATGAATTAAATCATGCAGCATATATTCCTGTGTCTAGGCTCTTTCCTTCAACATAATATTTTAAGTTTGAACCTGGAGTTAACATGATGAGAATGATTTTCATCTATTCTATTATGTGCCTCTATAGTTAACTACTTTTCATTACTATATATATTTCCTTGTATGACTAGAGAAGATTAATAGATATTTGGGTTGCCCTTTCTTCTACTATTTCAATAATGCTGTTATTGATTTTCCTTCATCTTTCTTTAGGGCTATGTGGTGTACTAATTTCTGTTGACCATATACCTGTACCATGTGGTGTGGGAATGTTCTATTGTAATAGATAATGGTAGATAGATTTCCAAAGTGATAATTTCAATATACATTCCCACCGGCAGTATATGATAGCTTGTAGTTTCACACACTTTGCCAAAATTTGGTAGCATAAATAATTTGCATGTATTTTATTACTACCAAGGTTGAGTAGCTTTTCATTTATTTATTATTCATTTTGATATTGTATTTTATGTTATACATCTTCAAGCCTTACACACTTTTTTCTTCAGTTATCAACCATTGTTAATTTCTTGGATCGGCACATAATTAGATAGATAGATAGATAGATAGATAGATAGATAGATAGATAGATAGATAGATGCCTTTGTCATTTACATGTGTTACAATATCTTTCATTATGTGGCTTGACTTAGCATTCTGTTCATGGTGTCTTCTGAAAAATAGAAGTCCCTAATTTTAAGTAATATTGTTTATATATTTTTAAAATTTTTGTACTTTTATCCCTTTAAAGTCTATTCATTTTGTTGGTATTTTCTAGAAGCTTGTGGTTTTACAATTCATTCACACTTGGATGTATAATCCATCTGGAATAACTTTTGTGTACAATGTAAAGGTGGATCAAGTTCTACTTTTTCTCAAATGAATGTCTCAGATGTCAGTGCCATTTGGCAAACCATCCTTTTTTCACTACTCTAGAGCCAGAAATCAAGTCTCCATGTGTACACAGTCAGTTTCTAGACTTTCTTATTCTGTTTCACTGATATATTTGCATATACTTCTACCAAATTACATTGTCTTAATTATTGTCACTTTATAATAAACCGTGACATTTATCAGAGCATGTTTTGTCTTTTTGTTACATTTTATAAATATCTTGATCATTCTTGACTGTTTTTCCATATAAATTTCAGAATGATCTTTGCAATTTCACAAGACATCTGCTGAGATTTTAAGGTTGTAATAAATTGAAAAAACAAGTTGATGAAAATTGAAATATTTATCTTTAATCATGATTCAACCCTTCTTTTGTCTTCTTTAATTTCTTTCTACAATGTTTCATAGATTTGTTTAATAGATTTTTTTATATCTCTTTACATTTATTCCTAGATATATTACCTATGTAATATCATTATGAATGGTTTCTGTGGTAGGCAGAACTGCGGCCCCAAAATATTTACAGCCCTGGAAAATGTGAATATATTATGTTACATGGCAATAGGAAATTTGCAGATGTAATTAATGTTATCAACATTAAGATAAATAAATTATCCTGTATTGTTTGGGTAGATTCAATCTGATCATATAAGCCCTTAAATTTATCTTTCTGGAGTTAAACACAGCAGAAGTCAGAGATACTAGCAGCATGAGAAGTACTGTTTGCACCATTGCCGGTTTGAAGATGAAGAAGGCCAAGTGATAAGAAATGCTGTTGACCTTAAGAAGCTAAGAGAGGTTTCCAGCTCTCAGTCAGCGACGAAAGTAGACCTCAACACTAAAGTCTAATAAACTGGTTTTGCTGATAACTTGAATAAGCTTAGAAGCCGACTTTTCCCTAGAGCCTCCAAAAAGGAACAGGAACCTTCATTTTGGCCTTGTATGACCCTAAGCAGAGAATCAACTGAGTCACACTGTGCCTGGACTTCTGAGTCATGGAAACTGCAAGATAATAAATGAATGTTGTTTTAAGCTGATAAGTTTGCAGTAATTTGCTACGGCAGCAAAAGATAACCAATACAGTTATTTACATTTTATTTTCTGTTTGTTTCTGGTAAACAGAAATTATTTTTTTAAATGTTGAATTTGTATCCAGATGCCTTCTAAACACGTTTATTAAGTCTAATAATTTATCTATAAATTTCCTAAAATAGAATTGTATGTTTGATATGCACCATATTTTTTATTTTCAAATCTTCATAACCTAAAAAACTTATTGTATTTGCTAAGAAGACCACCAGTAATGATGCTAATTAGAAATAGTGAGCACTTTGTCCTTTTCCCAATCAAAGGAGAAGTTTTCATTGTTTTACTGTGATGTTTGTTTTAGCTTTGTTTGCTTGTTTAGGTTGGTTGGTTTTTGAGGAGATAGGGAAGATACCTATTATCAGATTAAGAATGATTTCTTCTATTTCATTGAACAATCTTAATTTTAATTATGGGTTTTAGTTCTAGAGTTTGCACTTTCTCCTGTATTTATTTTATTTTCTTCCTTTTTATCTCCTATTTTTATATTTCTGATATATACATTTTATTTCCATGAATTTATTTAAAATGTTATTATTTTAAAATATTTTGTGTTATAATTTAGACATTAAAATATGTAAGTTTTTTAGATAATTTACTATTTAAATATACATTACCTGAAGTCTAATTTTCTTTAAGCAATATTATTTCTATTTATTAATTTTTGTGTTTTGTTAGCTACTCGTGTGCTCAGTTTTTTTGTGTGTATGTTCTTGTTGAGTGCTGGATTTTGTCTTTGAACAAAAACTATAGTAACTCTCTGAAAACTAGAAAGGTGTCACATTTTTTGACCAAGATGTTTCTCTTAGCCTGATTAAACTTTAGGTCAACTTCTTTAAGTCCCTGATGTTTCTTTCTTAGAACATTTACTTTAAGAAACTTGTAACGGCATTTTTTTTCTCTGCTCCTTTAAAATATAACTCTTCTTCCGGCCTCTTTCCAGTTTTACAACCCAGGAAGATTTTTCTCAAAAATCCAGGAGCCATCCTTTTGAACCCTAATCAAGAAAGGCAGTGCTTCTATTTCCCTGCTTCTGTGGAAGCACAGGAACCAAGCTCAACAAGTTTCTATTAACAAACACAAATGCTCTAATCACATAGAATTCCCTCAGTATCCTCTCACCCTTTTCTGCCAGCTCAACGCAGTACCTAAATATACTCTCACCTCAACAGAGTTGGGTTCAATTACTCTCCCCTATTGCAACAGTCTTGAATAAAGTCTTCTTCATCTCATGCAATTTTAATTGGATAAAAAATTACCTGAGGAAGGAAATTAAATGTGCTTCCAGCAATTATCACAATAACTAGTAATTTAGGATGATTTCTCTTCAATTTTAGTATTAGAAAGAATTTGAAGTTGAATGAATTTGAATTAGAAAGAATTTAAAGTTGAGATGAATCTCTTTTAAAATCTAGTCTACTCAGATCAGCCTTATTCTTAGGGCAATGTTTTTCTACCTGGAATGGAATAATTTTACCCCTCAAAAGATATTTAGTAATGTTTAGACATATTTTTGGTCGCCCAATTTGATGGTGATAGGGGTCTACTTTGCTTGGTGAGGGGCGGGCAGGTACAGAGGCTTAATACTGGCATCTAAAGAATAAAAGTTACCTATACTTCTAAACATCTTACAATGCACAGGACAAGTCCCCAACAAGCCTGATTCAAAATGCGAATAATGCCAAGATGGAAAAATCTTGTCTGGGATACAGTCTTTTTTTTTTTTTTTGAGATGGAATCTCACTCTGTCACCCAGACTGGAGTGCAGTGGCTGCTCCCGGCCACCGCAGCCTCAACCTGCTGGGCTCCAGCGATCCTTCCGCCTCAGCCTTCCGAGTAACTGGAACTACAGGTGCGCGCCACCACACCCAGCTATTTTTATTATTATTATTTTATTGTAGATGAGGTCTCACCAAGTTGCCCAAGCGGGTCTCGAATCCGCGGGCTCAGGCAACCCACTCACCTCAGCCTCCCAAAGTGCGGGATTACAGGCTGAGCCACTAAGCCCGGCTGGGATACAGCTTTTTTGGTGAACCACCAGATGTATTCATCTTTCACCCACTCTTATCTGAAGACTGGAATTATCCTAGCAATCAAGACTGCCAAGGGCGCTGCTCTGCTCCTCCACTTCTCCATCTCTGCAATTTTCTGTAGGAAAAGCAGCTCTTCTTTCTAGGTTTTCATTTTTCTCTTGGATTTTTATTGTGTTATTCAATAGTATATAATCTCATAAGGCTTTTAAGATGATTTGAAATATTTTGTCTAGCTTTTCAAATGGTCTTCAATAATGAGAGGGCTGATATTACCTAGCAAACAATTCTCTGTGCTTTTCACGAAGAGCCAGTAAAATAACTTGAAGTCTTACTCTGCCTTTAAGAAATTTCTTTTTCTGAATAGTTTTCAGAATTCCAGAGAATACTTAAAAAAACGTTTGTGTTGCTTATTAATTCTTACTCTTAACTGTTGCTACAGTCTGCTCCACTGGTCACATCTTGCTGATTCCATGAGATGGGGTCATTAACCCCTACTACTTTGCTAAGTTTTAGGATACTTGATCCCAATGTTATCCAAAGAACAAAAATCAAAAAACTAATACAAGTTTCTACTTGATGATGATAATAATAACAAGGATAATAAAAATATAGCAGTAACTGCTATAATTTATATAGTTCTTCCATATGCTGTAGAACAAATATTTTATACATAAGTAAGTAATCTTCACAGCAGCCCTGTGATTTAGGTTTAATAACTCATTTTATGTATAAGGAATCCAAGCCACAAAAAAAGAAGTAGGTACTTTACCCAAAGGCTTTAATTTCAAACTTAGAATTCAGGCCCAGGCAATCTGACACTTTGGGAAAACGTAACTTATCTTGACACATAAAAATACAGGATACTACAGCTGAGTATCAGGTTTCATTGATGTTAAAATTTATGGCTACAATTACTTAGCGCCCTCTACCGGAAGAGCATCTCCTTTTCTTCCAGCTTGCATCCTTTGGCTGAAGCCTGCTTACCCACCCTCAGACGTTTACATGCATCTACTCTTTCCATAATTTCTGAGGGTGTTAGTTAAAAACACCAGAAACAATTGTTTTGCTTCTTGAGGCAGCAGCAACAGCTGAGACAAAGAACTGATAAAAACTTAAAACAACAATAATGACAGCAAAACACTGGGAAAGAGATTTCGATAATGGACTCCAAAAAACTCCAACATATTTCTTGGAATCTACAAGGTCATGCACAAGCATAGGGCAGTGTGCATGTCCAGGGATGTATGCGTGCCCAGTAATTACCTGAAAAGATCCTAAACCCTCACCTTTGACTGATCTCGAAGTTGAACCTCTTTCAGGAAGTGAAGAAGCAGAGTTGTAAACCACTTGCCAGTGGGTTGAAGGTGTGTCTTGATAGACACACAAAGTCGCTCAGCAAAGCCTGGGAAATTTAGAATTCAAAAACTTACACATCGATAAAAAAGATAGACAACGCAAATGGTTTAAGATAGAAAGAGACTTAAAAGACATAAAGAATTTTCACACGCACACAAAGGACACCAAAATGGAAAATAAACTTTTCTAAACACTCAAATTAGTCACCAGAAAAATGGAAATTAAAGGAGTTATTTCACACCACCTAGAGTGTCTAACATTTTAAAAGAATAAAAATAATAACTGAGAATTCCAAAGGTTGGTGAGAATTTGAATCAAAAGAAACTCTCATAAACTTCTGAAAAAGTATAAATTGATAAATACCTTAGTTAGATAGTCTTTACTAAAGCTGACTATAGGCATACCTTACGAACCAGCAATTTCACTCAGTTATCAGTAAAAAATAAATATATGTGTGTATCCAAAGATATAAATATTCATAGTAGTTTATTCATTATCGCCCTGAACCAGAAACAGATTCCCAGCAAAGATAAAATAGATAAATTTGTGGTGCACTCATACAAGAAGCACTGCATTCATTATACATGCAAAAACACAAATAACTATCAAAAAATCTACTATGAGCAAAGAAGCCATAAAATTTCATTTTATGAAGTTTCTCAAAAGCCTGAAATAATAAATGAAAAGCCAACCTGACACAAATTGCTACATAAACTGAAAGTACGTCAGTGTGTTTAGATCACTTATTCATCACCTTTGTTTCTTTAAAACGACATGCTCATTTCTTTCGATGTTCCCGTCGTATTTCAAGTGGCACTTCCTCTCTGACGCGCCTGTGGACTGCAATAACATCTCATGCATGCTCTGTTGGGGTATTTTTGCTCCATGTATCACTCGTCAGAAATATATCTACTTACTCACTTGTTAGAAAATCAACTCCCGGAGAGGGCTACGTTATTTTTAATTTCAACTTCCAGTTCCAGGGGAAGCAAAATAGTTCAACTGTTGAGTTTATAGGCTTTGGTGCCAAATAACCTGGTTTCAAATTCCTGCTCAATTCTTATCCTTCTGTGTGACTTGAAGTAAATTACCTTCCTTCCTCATCAATAATTAGAGATAATAAAGATGCCCAGCTCCTACAAATGTGTGACATCATGAGGTTTAAAGGAAGCATAAAATGTTTTTAACAGAGTCATAAAACTATATTTATGTTTCATATAAATTAAAATCATCAAACTATAATTGTAGGTTTCATATAAACTAAGATTACAACTTTAAAAATTTTTTTTTTAATTTTAGAATCAGGGCAATACAAGTGCAAAATTGCTGCATGGACACATTGCGTATTAGAGGGGAATTGAGTCTCAGGTGCCCATTCCCCCAGGTAGTGAATATTGTACCCAACAGGTAATTTCTGAAACTTAACCCTCTTCCACTCCTTCCCCCTTTGCTGGAGACCGGCTCCAGATGAGAGTCAGGGCCTGAGGCGAGAGAATCAGGAGCGGTGAAGAAAGAAGACACAAATCGACTTTCTGGGTCGAGTTCAGGACTCTTCCAAATTTTATTCAATCTTTACATGCTTATATAGGGCATTTTCAACCCTCCAACCTCCTCACATATGTACCCACAAATGCTTACATTATGTTTTCTTTTACAATTAAACGTTTTACAATGATCTATTTGTTCCTCCCTGTCCCTTTTTGATCCTATTATATTAAAACCAACAGACAGGAACGAAACAACATCTGCTAAAAATTATTAACTGTAACCTTTTAACCCTCACCCCTTTTATAACATATTTCTAACTAAATTCTTACATGTAACTTAGCAGCAATATATTGGCATTTACATTTATAACTAATTTTATTATTTCTTAATTATTTCCTATAAACTTTCCTATTGTGTATCTATTTTTATTCTTATTTTGTTTATATGAATCATAATCTAATAATACTTAATAACCTTTATGTGAATTATACTTGACTACTCATATTCTATATTTATTTCCTATTTAATTATATTTTATCTAATTATTTTTAACCATTATCCTATTTTTATCTATATAACTATTTTATCTTATACTATTATACTTATATTATTAAATCGTATTAACCTTTCACATTTATATCTACTATGTCTATATTTTCTCAAATTATGTTTAACAGCAGCTGCCCTCAGGGTCGACTTGTCTCAGTTCTCACAAACTTCCTTATTCATCTTACCCGTCTAAGGTGTTATTTAGTATAGGGTCTGTTAACCATTAGAAACAGAGAATGAGAAAGTTTCTTATCTTCCTCATACACAATGGTCTTGCTTTTCATGGCAAAAAAGGTAACAGAACATTCCCTAGCATCTCTAATGGTTGTGTTTTTGCTGTTGTTCCTTCCTCACTTCTCAAGCCTTAGTTTCACTAATACATCATCCTCGCCTATTATTAGTTAATGCTTTGTTTGTCAACAGAAAGGGGTACTTTCTGTCTTATGCACGCATTCCTTAAGATCAAAGGGGCCCATCAACAGGATCCATGGGGCTTTGCCTCCAGCACAGCTGCTTTAGCTGGGGCCTTGCTCCCAGCCAGCATTTTTCCCATATTCAGGTAGCCTTCACTTTGTCTTCTCTTAGGAATTGCGGCTCCCGACACTCCTTATCGGTGTTCCCAGTGTCTATTATTTCCATCTTTGTGACCATTTAGCCTCTGCATATAAGCGATAACATGTGACATTTGGTTTTCTGTTTCTGTCAGCTCACTAAGGATAATGGTCTCCAGCTCCATCCATGTTGCTGTAAAGAATATGATTTTGTGTGTGTGGCTGCATAGTAATCTATGGTGCAAAAAGAGCACAATATCTTTATCTAGTTACTTATTAGTGGGTATTTTATGTGAATATCATCACAATAAATTAACACAAACTCAGTATAAATTTTATAAGCTTTTATAAAATTTCATGAACATAATTTATTAATATAAATTCAACCCAATGTTTCTGCCAATGAACAGTTTTTTGGCATATATATGTATATATACATATCAATGGGCTTGAAAACTTATTGAGTTGCTCTTTAATGAAATCAAATAAATCACTAAGAGTAATATATCTATTTTTTCTCATATATGTAAAGGATTTTTGTTGTTGTTGCTGTTACCAAAGTACCAAGAGTTTGGACAGGGTCCAGTTCTCATCACAAAGAAAGGCAATTCTTTGAGACAATGAGTATTGGCAGGGAAAGTTTTTTATCTGAGTGTTGTCAGCCAAAGATAGCAGGAGATTCATTCCCAAATCCATCTCTTCATGCCATTAAAATAAGGCATGACTTACGCAGGAGGGCAGGAATGTAGAAAACAGGAATTGGAAAAGGATTAAAAAGAAGATTGGTTAGTAAAAACTGGAGAAGGACTAGGAAGAAGAGTTGACAAACAGGTGGATTATCTCATTATCTGGATGCAGTGATGTGGTGAGCTTCATTCTTGATACTATTGGCCTGAGGGTTGATTTCCTGAGAATTCTAGTAAAGATAAATGTATATTTCAAGCTTTAAGACTAGGAAGATAAATTTTAATGTTCTGATACAAGAACTTAAATAAGACAAATGTAAGTTTTCAAGATTTAAGACCAGCAGGGTCAGTTATTATTTGTATTCAAAAAGAAACTGTAACCATTAGTTTCAAGGGTTTTTTTGTTTTGTTTTGTTTTGTTTTGGCTTGTTTTGTAGGTAGATAAATATAGATATATATTTTTTCTTTTTCGTCTTTCTTTTTTTGAGTATGGGTGTATGTATGTTTGTGCATTTGTTTTTTAGTTGCTTTTTGTTCTTTTTCTTTTTTTCTTTTTCTCTTTTTCTCTTCTTTTCATTTTCCTTTTCCTTCACACTGTTTTTTTTTCTTATGTTATGCTAGTTTCATTTTTAAATTGATAAAGGCTACTTGAAAGTTTAATAAGGTATTTTTCAGCAAATTGCTAATTTTGAATTATGCTTTTCCCAAAAACTCAATTAAAATAACAGTAAAAATGTTTAATAACATAAAAATGATTGGTAGGAACTAAGCACAGGTGAGAAATGTTCACAAATTTTGGACTATGTTAAATGACTAATGTCATAGGTCCCTGTATGCTAAAGAATTAGAGACACTATGCATCACAGATTCCATGGTGACCTCGATGATCTCTCTGTTACAGTCTTCATGCCGTTGAGTGATTCCCTTTTTGAATGTGACTTGGACTTGTCCATTTTCTCTAATTCATAAAATACAGGAAAGATAACAAGATATCCATGATTATATGCATGTATACTTTTATATACATAAGATTATACCATCTGTCTTACTAGAGGAGGCTCTCTCCATTGCTGCTTTTGAGAAAGCAAGATGTCATGTTGGGTAAGTCTTTATAGTAAGAAATTGAGGGCTACCTCCTGCTGGTAGCCTACAAGAATTAAAGCCTTCAGTTGACAACCCACAAGGAACTAAATGCAGTTAACAACCACGTGCACTTAGAAGCAGTTTCTTCTCCAGTAGAGTCTCAGAGGAAACCAGAGCCATAACCTTATGAGAGTCTGAAGCATAGCACTCACCCAAACCATGCCCAGACTCCTGGCACACAAAAAATGTGAGATAACAAACATGCATTTTTTTAAATCACTAAGCTTATGACAGTTTGTCATTTAGCAATAAAAACTAATAAAGCAGAGGTTTAATACAGGGGGAAACTGTAGAATTAATTAAAAATACGTACAAGGAACACCCTGAAAAACCAAACTGCTCTCTTATATTCCTGCTGAAGATTGGAAATTTGCTGCCTGGCATTACTGAGCCAAATGGAGCTTGAATTCAGTCTTTAGGAAAGGCTGAGGACGAATGTGCTTTATTAAAAACAGAGGAATAAAATGGAAATTCTGAATAACGTTTAGGGAGATGGTTTGACTTATCTCTTAATTGACTTCAAGATCCTTGACAAACAGACTTAAAGCATGCAGGCAGAAAACTGGAGAATTCCTTCTTGAAATAACTGACCAGCTTGAGTTCTGGGAAGATGATGAAGTAGCTGACTGGAGTGTGTGAGTCTCTGTGTAAATAAGTGTGTGCGAGGAAAAGATTGTGTGTGTGTGTGTGTGTGTGTGTGTGTGCGCGCGTGTGTGTGTGTGTGTGTGTGTGTGTAAGTGGGTATGTGAGTGTCTGAGTGGGGATCCAGAAACAAGTGCCTCGGGCTCTCCTGATGAAGCAGTCACCCTTGCTACCACTCTGACCCCATAGTTTCCCATGGTGCAGGAGCAAGCACCATTTTTGGAAATTAACAAGGCCCTCCTTGAGAAGAAGCTACATGGAACGGCCATCACCATCTTCAGTGCCAAGCCAGACACTAGAAGCAGGATCTTCGGTGAGAGCACTGTGAGGAAACCAGAGATTGAAACCCGCTAGAGAAGACACAGGAGTGCCACCATCACTATCATCCTGAAACTTGGGCAGAGAAGTGCCCTGGTGTGCCCACCACCCATCATTGAGCAGCAGAGCAGTGTCTTGAGTCTGTGGGTGAACCCCACATCTCTCTGGGGTTGACCATTGTAAACCCAGAGAGGGTACCCCAAGTGGATGATTCCCATAAGGACAGGGTTAGTGTGAAGTCCCCGTCACCCTGTCTTTCATACTGGTCCATTTGTGGGGCCACATGTGCAATTGAAGGAGAAAGATCTGTTGGAGAAGGATAGGGGTGAGTGCTGAATTGATTCAACCCTCTTCCCCAGCAGTCTGTGAAGGTCTGGCATACATAATGATCAGTATGTGGGTCAGAGGACTGAGCACAGGTGGAGCTGAAAATTGCTTTTGCACTGAGGAATTCCCTCTGTTGGATGTGTCAGGCAGATGCACCTGCAGCCAGGCTGACGCACCCACTACTAGCAACTGGGAAAGAGATAATCCAGTGCCTCTTCCACAGAATGGGCCAGAAAGGAGATCAAGTGACTGAATGTAGAAGCCACTTCCCTCACATTAAGGGAGGAGGAGCAGCCAGAACCCCCATCCCCCACTGCAAGGACAGAAGGTAGGTGAGTCTAGATGCCAGGTGCCTCACACTTCCTGTGTGAGCCAGGTGTTTTGGTGGTTGAGATGCTCCAAAAAGAAAACAAAGTTTCAGAATCTGCCACAAGAGGGAGTGCAACACTCACAATTTTTTTTGTTATTGTTGTTTTGCTTCTTCTGTAGATAGATACAGACATATTTTTTCTTTCATTTTCTTCTTTCTTCTTCTTTTTTTTTTTTTTTGAGTATTGGTGCATGTGTGTGTGATTGTGTGTTTGTTTTATAGTTACTTTTTGCTCTTTTTCTTTTTCTCTTCATTTTCCTTTTCCTTCTCCCTGTTTTTTGTTTGTTTGTTTGTTTGTTTTTGGTTTTTTCTTCCCCCCTTATGTTATTTTGAACTCAGGGTGTACAAACACATTCCTATTGTATGGCATATTGTGAGGTAGTGGGAATTGTGTCTCAGGGGGCCCACACCCCAGTCAGTGGACATTGTGATCTACAGGTGACTTTTGAATCTTAGCTTCCCCCATTATACCTTATTCAACTCTCAAAACCGCAAAGAGACAGAACAACTCCCCACCTCCAGCTCTAGTGTTGAAATGGAAAAAATTCAGAAGCCCTGCTCAGGGAAGAACAGGGGGCTGAATAAACAACAGAAATGAAAGTTTCTCCCTCTATCACTGAATAATGGAATTAAAGAAGAAGGAAGTTAATCTGTCACAAATAAGTAAACAGTGGAAGATCACAAGTAACCCCAGAGTCTCAAAGAGACAATGCCTAAAAGAACAGACCTCAGGGCACAAATAATGGAAATTACCCATGATTGGCCACAGAATGCAACAGAGATCAGGGAGTGGATGGAAAGGGTGAACAAGACTTAAGAAAGACAAGAAACAACATTGAAAGAACTTGTAACAGAGATTTTGGTCATAAAAAACTCCATCCAAGAAATAAATAACAAGCAGACAAGCATGAAAAGCAGAATTAACTAAGCACAGAAAAGAATCTCTGGGCTTGAAGACCAAAATATGGAATTAACCTAATGTGTTAAAACATAGAAAGAAAATTCAAACAGAAGAAACAAAACCTCCAAGAGATATGTGATTATAACAAGAGATCAAACTTACAGGTGATCAGTATTCCTGAAACAGAAAGGAAAACAGAGAACACCTTGAAACAAACATTTCAAGAGGTTATCAGAGAAAACTTCCCCTATCCCCATTTCATCAGAATGAAAATATTCAATTACAAGAGATTCACAGAACTCCTGCAAGCCATCAAATGAGAAGACCAAGCCCTAGGCACACAGCAATTTGCTTACACAAAGCAGATATAAAAGAATAAAATCCTAAAGGCAGAGAGAAAGGTCAGACTACCTACCAGGGAAGACCAATCAGAATAGCACCAGCCTGGGCAACAGAGTGAGACTCCAGCTTAAATACATACCAGACTTATCTGCAGAGACATGACACGATAGAAGGGATAGGAATCCAATTTTCAAAGTTCTCAAAGATAAGTAATTCCAACCAAGAATTTTCTATCCAGCTAACTAAGCTTCATCAACAATTGAGAATTAAAATTCTTCCCAGATATCCAATCCCTAAGAGTTTTTCTGCTTCCAGATCAGTTCTATAGGAGATGCTTTAAAAGAAAGCACAGGAAAAAAAATGACCATTAAGCACAGAAAAAAAAAAATGGCCATACACCTCACAAGAATACAGGCAAACTTAGAGCTAACAGAGCATACAACACACTTACAAAATTAAAAGCACACACACATTTTAAGGAAAATATTAAAAGAAAACAAAAGCATTATAAGAGCTTTATAACAGGGATAAACTATCACATTCAATAATCAGCCTAAACTTGAATGGACTTGCAATTCTAATCTCAGACCAAAAAAAAAAAAAAAAACCCTTCAAGATATCAAAAATTTAAAAAGATACAGAAAGACACGCTATAATGATAAAAGGTTCAAGAAATATCTATTCTACATGTAAAAGTACTCAATATAGGATAACCAGGATTTGTAAAACAAATACTAACTAAACTAAAAGAAGACATTGACTCTAACACTATCATAACTGGGGACTTAGATACCCCACTAACAACCCTAGACAGATTTTTTTTTTTAGGTAAAAAAATCAATAATGAGATCTGGAGCCTCAACTTGACACCTGACCAAATGGATTTAATAGATATCTACAGAAAACTCCACCCTACAACAAAGAATACACATTCAACTCATCACACATGGAACATACTCCAAGATATACCACATTCTAGGCCACATATCAAACATAAACAAATTCCATAAGATCAAAATAACACTATGCATCTTCTAAGACCACAGTGGAATAAAAATAAATATCACCACCAAAAAGATTCCCCCAAAACACACAAAGACATGAACACTAAACACCATATAGCTAAACAACTCCTTGGTTAACATGGAAATCTAGACAGAAATAAAAAGATTCTTGGAAAAAAAATGAAAACAAAGACATATCTTACCAGAACCTCTAGGATGTCATGAAAGCAATACTAAGAAGGAAATTTATAACTTTACACATAGACTTGAAGAAAACCGAAAGATTACAGGTAAACAGCTTAATGTCACACCTAAGGGAGCTGGAAAAGCAAGACCAGTAAAACTCTAAATTCAGCAGAGGAATCCAGATGACCAGAAAAAAAATATCCAACTACAGGATAGAGAAGACAAAAACATCAAAGAAAAAAAATCAACAAAACCAAAAGCGTGCTCTTTGAAAAAAAAAAAAAAAAAAAAAGACTGATGGACCCCTAGCCAGATTGACCAAGAAAAAGAGAGAAAAGGCCCCAATAAACACAATTATAAATGCAAAAGCTAAAGAAACAACTGACCCTAAAAGAAATTCAAAAGATTGTCAAGGATTATTATACACACCTGTACAAAAACAAACTTGAAAACCAAAATGCAATGGAGGACTTCCTGACATCAAACAGCCTCCCAAGGTTGAAACAATAAGAGGTTGAAACCCTCAGTAGACCAATAACAACCCAGGAAATTGACTTCATCATAAGGAATCTACCTGCAAAAAAAGTCCTGAGCTGGATGGCTTCCCAACTGAATTCTACAAAACATACAAAGAAGAGTTGATACCCATCCTATCGAAAGTATTCTTGGCAATCAAGAAAGATAAAACTTTCCTCAAGTCATTTTGTGAAGCCAACATCATACTGACACTTAAACCTGACAAAGACCCAACAAGGAAAGTGAATTACAGGCCAAACTCCTTAATGAACATAGATGCAGAAATTCTCAACAAGATTCTAGCAAATTGAATCCAACAACACATTTTCAGAATCATCTACCATGACCAAGCAGGCTTCATCCCTGGGATGCAGGACTGGTTCAACATCTGCAAGACCATAAATATAATTCAATACATCAACAGATGTAAAAACAGGAACCACATTATTATATCATTAAACACAGAAAAAGCTTTCAACACAATCCAGCATTCCTTCTTGATAAAAGTCCTTGAGCACCTAGGCACAGAAGGAACATTCCTCAAAATAGTAAGAGCCTTCTGTGAAAATCCGTAGTTAACATATTGCTCAATGGACAGAAGTTGGATGCTGAAAATAGGAACAAGACAAGGTTGTCCATTCTCGTCCTTTCTGTTCAACATAGAGTTGAAAGTCCTTGCTAGAACAATCAGGCAAGAGAAGTAGATCCTGGGTACCCAAATAGAAAAAGAGGAAGTTAAACTACTCCTTTTTGTAGATTATATAATCCTATACCTTGAAACCCAAGGGAATCAGTAAAAAAAAAAACCCTTGCACTGATACATGATTTTGGCAAAATCTCAAGGTACAAAATCAATGTGCAAAAGACAATTACACTTCTATATACCAATCCCATTCACAATAGCCACATGCACAAAAAATGAAATACCTTGCATTTTCCTAACCAGAGATGTGAAAAAACTTTACAATGAAACTATAAAATACTGCTCAAAGAAATCAAAGAGACAAACAAATGGAAAAACATTCCATGCTCATGGATTGGAAAAATCAATGTTGTTAAGATGTCCATCCTACCCAAGGCAATCTACAGATTCAGAGCAATATTGATCAAATTACCAACATCATTCTTCTCAGACCTGGAAATGACAAGACAGAAAATCATATGGAAACAAAAAAGAGCAAGAGTAGCAAAAACAATCCTCAACAAAAGAAGTAAAACAGGAGGTATCACACATCCAGACTTCTAACTTTATTATGAGCCTACAATAATCAAAACAGCTTGCTATTGATACAAAAACAGGCATATAGATTAATGGAACAGGATAGATATTCTGGAAAAAAATTTAATCTCTCAACCAATTTATCTTTGAAAAAGTCATCATCAACAACAACTGGGGAGAGGAGATGCTATTCAGTAAATGTTGTTGGGAAAACTGACTGACCACATGCAGAAGAATGAATGAGGACCCAACCTATCACCATACACAAAAATCAATGCTAAATGGATAAGAGACCTAAACATAAAACCTCAAACTTTTAGAATCTTAGAAGAAAGTTCAGGAGACACCCTTCTGCACTTTGCAATAGGCAACCAATTATTGATCATAACCCCAAAAGCGTATGCTATAAAACATAAAATAGACAAGTGGGACCTCATCAAACCGAAAAGATTTTGCAAAGCAAAAGAAACCATCAAGAGAGTGGGAGACAACCCACAGAATGGGATAAATTTTTGCCAACTATATATCTGGCAAAGGCCTAACGTCCAGGGTCTACAAGGAACTCAAATGAGCTGAAAGGAAAAAGAAAAAAAAAAACAGACAGCCCTATTAAAAAGTGGCCAAAAGACATACACAGATACTTCTCAAAAGAAACAGTGAACAGATACATTTAAAAGATGCTCGGCCTCCCTAATCGTCAAAGAAATGAAAATCAAAGCAACGTTGAAGTACCACCTAACTCCAGTAACAATGGCCATCATTAATAAGTAAAACAAAAACAAAAACAACAAGCAAGCAAAACACAGATAATAGCAAGGATGTGGAGAAAAGGGAAAGTTTCCTCACTGTTGGTGGGAGTATAAGCTAGTTTAACCTCTATGGAAAACAGTGTGACAATTTTTAAAACAACTAGAAGCTGATCTTTCAGACTCTTTCAGACGACCCAGCAATCCACTTTCTGGGAATGTACCAGAAAGAACTCAAATCATTCTACAAAAAAGATACTTGCACATTCATGTTTATTGTAGCACTATTCACAATAGCAAAAACAGGGAACTAACCATGCTGCCCATCAAAAGCGAACTGGATGAAGAACATGTGGTACATATACACAATGGAGTATTACACATCCATAAAGAAGGACAAAATTATGGACTTCTCAGGAACTTGGATGAATTTAGAGTCCACCATATTCAATATCAGAAACAAAGAACTGAATACCACATGCTTTCACCTATAAGTAGGTCCTGAGCATTCGTGATAATACTACAATTGAGAGGTCGGCAGTAGCAAGACACTGCTAGGGGAGGGAGGGAAGGCACATACTACCACTAAGGATACTGATCCTAATCAGGAAAAGTGAGGACCAGTTGGAGGTCCCAACTTCACCTACATGCAGACTACTTATGTACCTAATCCTGACTTATACACCTCATCTTTACAATAAAAAATAAAGAAAAAAAAAGGAAAAACTGAACAGCTCAACAAAGAAGACTTAGAAATATCAGGAATCAGAAGAAATGAGCAATCTCTACCTGGCCGTCCATTGTTATATACACTAGTCCCTGGCACAGAACTTCCCGTTGCCTCTTTAGCACCTCAGCCTTGCATATTATCAGGCATTTAATGATCACTAGATTTTTAGGAAGTCTCTAAATAAAACGACACCAAAATAAGTAAACATAAGGTCCAGTTCAGACTAAAATTGATGGTAAAGGGAAGAGAAATCTAAAATAGTCTTATAATTTATAATCTCAGAAATGAGGGAGAGAAAATACTGCATCACCTGAATAAAAAAAATTGCCTGTGAAAAAAGAACATTTATAAAACAAGAAATATTTTTTGGAAATTAAAGTTATAATCAAATAAATTCAGAATAACAATTTTATTTTACAAAGTGGATAGAGGAAAAACTTGAGAAACTTTCCTAGATAAAATCTAAAGAGAAAGAGATAAAAGAAAAAGGTATATCAATATCAGACTGTCAATCCAAAAGCACTAGTACTTCCCCACAGAAATGCCAGAAGAAGATACTAGCATAAAAATAGGCAGATAATTAATATATAAATATGAAAATAAGTTTTCTCTAAAGTTAAGTTGTGTTTTCTGTTTAAAACATCACATTGAATGCCCAAAAGAAAGAGTGAAAATAGACTCAAAAGACATCTCACTGTGGAATTTCAGAAATCTAGAAATAAATAAAAGATTCTGAAAATTTTCCTATAGAAACATTAGACCTCAGACACAGGATTAGAAATCACAATTTTATTATATGTTTTAATAACAATTATGTCATCTGGCAGAACATTTATAGGAAATCAACATTTATAGGAAATCTGATTACCAATCTAAACTTTTATATTAGTCAAACTACTCTTCAGGTACACGATAATAACACTTTTTCTAGACAAATTACTAAAACTGTTTTTTTTCTCTTATTTACTCTCCCATATATTTTGTCTTTGTTGACAAAAATCTCTTGACCCTAATGTAAGCAAATTTTTGTACTAATAATCAAACATCTCTGACTTACTTTTGACATCATTTAGTAGCTAGAGAATATTGATCTCTCACTTTTCTTTAAATTTCATCTCATTTCCTGATATCTACATTTAAAGTTACATGATATCTTTAAGCTAACAGTTTACATTTTTTGAAAATATTTCCTCTTTTTGTAACTGTTTGCAAAACTTCCCTTTTCTTAGAAAAATCAACACTCCATACTGCCTGTTCTGTGTCCTTGTCATTTTAACACTATTAACATTTTAATCTTGTACTGTGTTTTTTCTCTTATCTTTCTGCATTGTACTTTAATGATGATGGTGTGGAAAGGGATCTTTCCAAATTCTTTTTTATGCATGTATGTGTTTTGAGTCAGAATTTCACTCTGTCATGCAGGCCAGAGTGCAGTGGCATGCTCATGGCCACCCCAGCTTTTGACCTGCTGGGCTCCGGCAATCCTTCCACCTCAGCCTTCCAAGTAGTTGAAACTACAGGCACACACTACCACGCCCGGCTAAACTTTTTTGATATATTGTTGAGACAAGATTTCTCCAAGTTGCCCAGGCTGGTCTCAAATCCCTGGACTCAGACAATTCTCTCGCTTAGGCCTCCCAAAGCGGTAGGATAACAGGCTTGAGCCACTGCATCCGGCCTCCAAATTTTTAAGAATGTATATAATTTATTATTAAATAACCATGGTTTATTAAGCAATACTATTTTCAGTCTCTTTTTCTAAGGACTTCTAAGGACAAAAAGACCTCTTTAAGAACACCAGATTAATAAAAAAGAAAACAGAAAATCGAGCACCATAAAAATATAAGAAAAGGGTTAATGAATATTAATAAAAGTATATAGTATTAACAGAAGGCGTCCATAAGCATAAAAATCACAATATCCCACAACTAACCAAAAATTATCCAACATGCAATGAAGCAGAAATTGTGACCAATATCAAGTACGTAAATAAAAATAGACATTGAAAAGTCAGAAATGAAGCAACTAGCATACAAAGGTGCCATGGATTTTGGACTCAGTTTGGTAGGAATTCAAATCCTCACTCATACACTTCACTGATTATACAACCACAGCAGATAAAAAGTATTAGGGCATGCTCTTAGCAAGAAGTCAATGTGAGACAAAAATTCACATTATTTATATAATTGATCATGTCCTACAATGTCCCATATCTCACAAAGTTACTTTAACATTGATATCATTATATCTTTGCTGCAGATTAAAGTATTAACATTAAAAAGTAAATTTGTCCCAAAGTTGTAGAGCTATTACATTTTGGAGTCAAGATCCAGACCCTGGCTTTTAAAATTTCAGAGTCAATACTCTTATTGTAGATTATGGAAAAAAAAAAATCTGAAACCAAAAAATGTAGCAAAATTGAAGGCAGAAAAATACAGCAATGTGTTTAGATTATAATATGAATGGAATTACATTTTAAAATGTGTAGCATCATCAGCTACAATGAATGAACAAGGATCAGACTCAGTATCCCACAATAATCAACTAAAAAATTCAAGAAATATATTAACATATCATTCAGACATTATACAGTAGAGAGCTCAGGACTGTTATCCTTCAGAAAATGGAAGCAAATAAGATAAGTACTAAGATCATCTCCATATTCCAGAATATGGAGTCAGAAAGAAGCATCTAAAGAGAACTTGAAGAAACTGAAAAAACACAGGCAGGAATTTTAGGAGTCTGAGGTAGCTGGAAGTTGTGGAGAGCGTATGAAAGAGAAAGTCTCCTTTGGTTCTTCTGAACACTAGGATGCTTATACATAGTATAAAAATACACAAGTCTCAGCAAAAAAGTTAGTTATCCCATATCAGTTATCTGTTGATCTGGTTTCAGAGCTCAAACAGCATGAAAAAGGGATTAATAGGTTTTAGAGTATGCTTGTTGCAGGAAGATACATTTGAGCTCTTACCAGCCAGAATAGTCATCAGTGATTATCAGGCCATTCAGTACAGAAGGATCAGACTTAGTAGCAGGAGTAAGCTCTCCCTGAAGAAGGCATTCATGAACATAAAATCACAATATTCCACATCTAACCAAAAATTATTCAGCATGCAAAGAAGCAACAAACGTGAGAAATACCAAGTATGTAAATAAAAATAGACACTGAAATGTCAGAAATGAAGCAACTAGCATACAAAGGTGCCATGGATTTTGGACTCAGTTTGGCAGGAATTCAAATCCTCACTTATACACTTCACTTATTATACAACCACAGCAGATAATATGATCTCTAAAAGTCAGTTTTTAATGTAGGCCAAAAGATTCTCCCCAAAATAGAATTATTGCTTGAAAGGCAGGCCACTCCTTTTGTTGTTGTTGTTGTGTTTTGCTTTGAGACTCTTTCAGTGCTTTTGCCCATTTCATGATGGTTGATTTACATGAACAACCTGCCCACCAGTGCTGAGTTTTTTTACCAAAAATGGCACATTCATGTGCCCGGCTCTCCCTATTCACCAAATCTCACCCCAAGAGACCTTTTTTTGTTTCACTAGATGAAAAAAATTCCTCAAAGGGAAATATTTTGCCATGTGGAAGAGGTGAAAAAAAAAAATGACAGAAACACTAAAAGGCATCAAATTGACAAGTTCAAAAATTGTTTTAAGCAGTGGAAAAAGTGTCTCCATAGGTGTATTGCATCAAACAGATAGTACTTTGAAGGTGACTGAAGTTTAAACATGTAAGAATAAACACACAATTTTAAAAAAATAAATAAATTGTATGTTTTTTTGGCCACCTCATAGAATGCAGTTCAAAATGCAGTCATTATTGTCTAATCACATACAAAGTTTTAGAACAGCCCAGAAAAGAGCAAGTATCATGGCAGTCTTGAGAAACAGTTCAGTGTGGAAGGCCCATCCAAAGTCAGAAGTTAGTCATTATACTGAGGAACTCCCTCAGTACTACAAAGCTGAGACTTGTTTTCTAGCTACTCGAGTAATATAGACAATGTTTTGGATTTGGGTGGGTGGTGACTGCAGTTTAGTTAATTCTGTGCAATGCATTTGAGTGATTATTGAGAAAATCCATTTTTTCATATGCAGAATTTCAGTTAATCTACTAGTTATAAGGTAATGACTCCTGCCATTTTTCATATCTGACATTTCCGAGTTCTGAGTTCTCCCTTGTTATTTCCCTCTGAATGTTTTTAAGCTTTGTTTTTAATTGCTTTTTATCATTGATTATCACATATCTATCACTCCTTCATCTTCCAGGAAATTGTTGAAATTATTCAGCAGATAGAATTGCATTCCTTTTGGTGTTATTTTTTAAGATTTATAAATTTTTAGCATTTAATAAAATTTTAGTGGAATTTTAAAAGAAACAGGAGATTTAAAAATCAATGTTTAGCCAGGCTCGGTGGCTCAGCCTGTAATCCCGCGCCTTTGGGAAGCTGAGGTGAGTGGATTGCCTGAGCCCACAGGTTCGAGACCCACCTGGGCAACTTGGCGAGACCTCATCTCTACAGTAAATTTAAAAATTAGCCGGGCGTGGTAGCACGCGCCTTTAGTTCCAGTTACTTGGAAGGCTGAAGCTGAAGGATCGCCTGAGCCCAGCAGGTTGAGACTGGGGCCACTGCACTCCAATCTGGGTGACAGAGTGAGACTCCAACTCAAAAAATAAAAAAATAAAAAATCAATGTTTAATATATGACATTCAGTGGTGAATTTCTATAAATTTTATTTTAAAATTATATTAATTTTCATTTATGACATCACCTTGACTTATTTTGACATACAGTGTTATTTCTATTTCTAAAATATAATTTGTTTTAAGTTTGGAAGTCCTCTGCAGAATTCATGCTTCACTTCAATTTAATGTTAGCATTACAAAACATAAAAGAGAAGAAATAGACAAAAGAATTTATAAAGTATTATCCATAGCGATTTAATGCATTTAAAGATGAGGATAAAAAAATAGTCTCCTTTTTCTCATTTTCATTAAGAAAAAAAAACCCTCCTCTTTCTTGCTCCTTTTCCCAAATCACTGTTCTACTTTGGAGTAGATGCTGGATAGCCAGAGAATTTCTGCTAGAGAATATATTCCTGAACTAAAAGAGGAAGTGGTTTATAAATGTAAGTAGTCAGTTATCTTCTGTGATATTAATACGAGTTAAAATTATTCCAAATCTAGGCAGGAAACTAACTGAAGAACAATCACGTACTGTATGGTTAGTAGTTTTCTTCCATATCATGCAAGTATTCAAAAAGTCTATTCCCTTGATTGGTAAGATTGCACATATTGGCTTTGTCATTTAGTCATGGAGGAAGTCCACCACCTACTTGGGGAACAGAAAGAAATCTACCATCTCAACTTACTAGAAGTTGCTTGCATAAATAATAATCCTCTCTTCTATAGAACATCGTCTTTGGTCTCCTCTCTTTTTCATCTATGCAATGGCTGGAGACATAGTCTATGCCGATATTAAAACTGTTAAGTCTTCTTTTGAACTTTCATCTCCACTTCCAAGATCTGGTAAGTTGAACTTTGGATGTCTTTGAGAATTAATATTTTACTTTTAATTTTCTTTGTTTCTATCCTGTGTCTATATTTGTCATACTGTAAATAAAATTTGTCATACTGTAAACAAAGCAAAATGTATTAAATGTAAGAATAAGTGATTGTTTTAAATGAGGTAAAATGTTTCTTTGTAAAATTGATTGTAACTTTGGTATTAATATGTAGAACTTTACTTTTGTTTTCATAGCCTATCTACTGCTTACATTTCTTGTGATGAACATCCACACTCACACAAAGATTTCTATGAACATCACCTCTTTCTGATCCACAGTTTTGTTCACTCTTGATCAGATCAGTCCTACTAACATGACATGAAAAATTCATTTACACTGAGAAAAATATCCCTGGTAATTATTCACATTGTCATTTATATTTTTGGAATTTATATATTGGTAGGATAAAAATCTTAAACTAAATAAAGAAAACATAAAATGTTAGTTTTTTGTTTCATAAAGTTTAAAGTTAATGGTTATCTGAGTGATTGGATATTTTGGGAATATAAGGAAATAGGCATATGGCTAAACTTAACCTTGCTCCTTAATTATAAAACCACCTAAAAAATAACAGATTTTCAAAGGCAGTGTATTTATATTCCCTGAAACATTAGAAAAATGTCCTTGCCATGTTACATTTTCTTTATCACTTCCAGAGTAAGAATTTTTTAAATGATAAAGTTTATATACCTTTTTAAAATAATTAAAAGTATCCTTCTCTTTGCACTTGCCCTTGTGGAATTAATTAATTTGATGTTAAGTTTGTCTCTATTTCCAAAGAATGCATTTCTTCTTTATACTTTCAAAAATTGGCAGTTATCAAATAAATCTCATATGTGTTCTTTTGTGGTTGCAGGAGCATCAAATTTTTTATTTTGCACTTTACCTCTCTAATTTACCCAGTAAAACCTAATCTATTTTATTTTCTTCCCAGACTAGATACCTTGATTTTTCTATGAGATAGTGAAACTTAATTTGCAAAATAGTAGAACTGTATTTGCATTCCCTCACCCCTCAAAAATGTCCCATAGTTAATTTTTCTAGAGGTTATTTTAACTCAGTTCAAGCAACAAATCAGTATTTTCAATCTGCATTCTAGAGTTTAATTTCCTCTTTCTTTATGGATAGAATATTATTCCTTTCCTGGTTTAGGGATTTGAAGAGAACATCTTTTATGTAATCTAGTCCAATCTTAATAATGCAGAAAATGAGAAAACATAATTATATAAAGAATACATTGCATACATATCTTCATACTGATAACCAAAAGTCAAATATCTTACTGATCTTTCACTGTATGTGTCTGGTGCGGGATCATTGAACATTCTGATCTCACGTGCCACATATTTTATAGGGAAAGCGATATTTGACATATTGGATTTTTGCATCCTACAGAAATCAACATAACTGTCTCTAAACTCTTTTAATTCCTTACTTTTTACTTATTTTATTCTATTGGTTTTCTCTTTACTCCTAAAAGTTATTTTTTTATTTATCATTTTAGAGCCTTGTGCACGTTGAATTTCTTTACCCAATTTTTTGATCTTTGTATTCCCAGGACCTCACATAATACTAACTACATAGCAGGCAATCAATAGATTCTTGATAAGTGGGATCAATAAATAAATGGATCTTATTAGACACTTAATACATATTTTATATTTATTGGTTCTACAAGATATGAAATAAAGGGAAACATCACCAGGAAACTGAGTAGGATATCAGTGAAAGAGTGTGATTGAATTGAGAATATTCCAGACTAACATTCAGAAATTATTTTCTTTAAGTCTTACTTTAAAGATCTAAAAAAAAGACTGATATCTCATATGTTGATCCTTTGATGAAATCCGAAGTTTTAGTGTCTTATATTTTGGGGTCTTTAATATTAGTTCTTTATATTAGAAACATGTGTAGTATATGTTCATGCAGTGAACACGCATGTGTACTCCTGAATCTAAAATTTAAAAATCTAAAAAAGGAAACACATGTAGTGATATCACCACATTCTTCTTGTGATTGCCTTGCCTTTCACAATTTGACTGTTTTGTCGGATAAATGAAAATATATGGACTTCTTTTAATGTTTTGAGAATTAATAATCCCCACCAAAGATGTATTAATTAATAACAATAATAATTTGAACATAAAACAAAGCACTCTATAATGATAATCCACCAAATAAACATTCTAATTAACCAGTCTTGGCATGTCATATAGTAGTTGGTTATATTTCAACATCAGCTATTTTCAGTACTTTCTCAGTGTATTGCATATATGTGTGTAAATATCACATATATGATGGAATTGATGTTCTATAATTATTTTGTATTAGAGACTGTTGGTTTTAACTTTCAGCCTAAATTTAAAAATACCTGCTTTTTTATTTGTTTTATTAATTATCTTTTGAGCTCTCCAAATGCAGTGAGATAATGTGAATAGTGAACACAGCGCTAGTTCACTACTTAGCTGTTAAGAAACTTGAGGTTTGTTAACAACTTTGCTCTGAAGTAATTGTGTGACCATGGTCGTGAATATCTCCATTTTAATAAATGGGTATTAGACAAGATAATCTCTAAATATGCTTTTGTTTTTAAATATATGGCTATATGAAATCATAATTATATGTCACAGGAAATACATGTATTCTTATAAGAAAAAAACAGAAAATATCAACTCAAGTAAGTGGGTGTTGTCAAAAAGTTTGTTAGAGAATCTTGAAGGTCTCAGTCTTATATGGAAACCCAGAGGTGTGAAGAGTAATCATAAATAAGATCAATACTAGGGAATTTATAGTGTGGATCCCCAAGAAAAATTCATATCTATTTAGTTTTTTAGATTCCCCCTTTTCACAAACCAAAGAACAAACACATATATATGTGGGGTGTGTGTGTCTAAAAAGGAAGCTGGGTCTACATATCTTAAAAGAAGGTTAACTCAGGAGCATGCTAAGTGAGAATGTTTATTCAGCTCTCCCTAATTCAAACCATCTAAGGAATTATCTGCAGCACTTACCAATGAAATCCATCCAATTTTATAGAATCTCATCATCATGGAATTTTCCTGAAAGTTGGATGTGCAATAATCATCATCCTCCTGATAATAGTAATTGTACTGAGCATTTTGGGTAAGTCATTATTAATAGCATTCATTTATTATATTATTTTCTCGCACAGTTGTAATTGTGTTTGTTATTCAAATGATTCCTAATCAATACAGTACAACTTCACAAAAAGTGTGAAATTTGATACACAACTAAAATTAGATATTTCTATAGAATTTCAACATGTGATGAAATATGTCTTATGGATTCATCTCATGGATAAAGGAAAGAGATGTCATGATTAGATGTATATTTTATGACCAAGATAAAGCAACAGATTTCCTAGTATGGTTTGATAGTAGAGCATACATAGCCTTCTCACACAGCCTTCTCTCAAAGTATGTTCAGAAGAAAGAAAATTAAATTATGAAGTGCATTTCTGTGTAAACTTATTCATATGAGCTCCTCCTGGCATCATCAATCTTGTCTCAATAGATGAGAAATTTGTCTAAAATGAATCAATTCAATCGAGCATTTAAAAATTATACTTACGTACTTTGACCATAACTGAACACAGTCCAATTATGTGTACAGCAATTATTTTAATATTTTATTAATAAATACTTGAGGAAAAATTCTTTATGAATATCTACAGAACGGAGATAATATACAGATGATAGATTTCCAAGGAATACAGGCTTCCACTGAATCCTGTGAATAACATTAGTAATTATGAATGGCATTCGTAATTACAAGCAAACAGGGAGAGTCATTGAATTTTAGAACTGTAAAGGGCTCTAGAAATCAGCAAGATCAGATTCAGATGAACAGTGTGAAGCTCAGAGAGATTAAATGGTTTAACTCGTTTAATATAACTAGCCAAAGGCCTAAATGAGGCTTAAAACATTGGGAAAGGAGGGGAAAAAATAATTAGCATTAAAATTCTTTGCTATATTTTTTTTGTTAAGTCAAGGCAATAGCTGTGTTTGTTACTAAAATACACTTGTTACTAAAATGGATTTTGAAGATAAAACGACTTTTTAAAAAGTTTATCTAGAAAGCGACAATGTGCATGGATGCTCTAGAGTCTGTTTTCAAAACACCATTAATAGAATTCTTACTTCAAGTAGAATGTATTATGAAACATATATGTTGTAAGAATTAAAAGCATTATATATGCCGGGCTCGTTGGCTCAGCCTGTAATCCCGCGCCTTTGGGAGGCTGAGGTGAGTGGATTGCCTGAGCCCGCGGGTTCGAGACCCGCCTGGGGCAGCAAGACCTCATCTCTACAATAAATCAAAAAATCAGCCGGGCGTGGTAGCGCGCGCCTGTAATTCTGGCTACTCGGAGGGCTGAGGCGGAAAGGATCGTCGGAGCTCAGCACGTCGAGCTGCGGTGGCCAGGAGCGGCCACTGCACTCCAGTCTGGGCGACAGAGTGAGACTCCAACTCAAAAAAAAAAAAAAAAGTATTATATATCAATATAAGTATTAGAGATTATATATTTAATTTATTATAAATGAATGTATACATGAATTAAATGTATTGTGAAGGTATTGTGAAGGGCCATATGTTAATGACTGGCACATGGAAAGTGCTATTAAATATTTACTTTCATTACTTTCATATATGCTCGTTTTGTTTTACCTGGTCAATACTAATTGCATAGTACACACTATTGTGAGACTATAAAGTACCAAGAATAGTTAGATGACCATCAGAAGGACAAATATTTTCTTTATTGTAGAAATACTACCCTGGGCTAACTCTACCCTTATAGATGCAGCATTTACATGCAGGATCTCAAAAACAAGAGATGCAAGCCAAAACCAAAACTCTTTCTATCAAGCAGGTGATACCTGATATAATCAGTAGGAACAAACTAAACACATACTATCCAAATGAGGATCATGTCCAGAGTTGGGCATTTTGTGCTTATTAAAATAAATAAGTAAAATCTCAAATGGGTATTACTGTGGGCCCAGGTCATATTTCTCCAGTTCTCCTAAAGTTAACATTACTATGATTCATATGAATGAAAATGAAATTTCAAATCTAGAAAAACGATGTTACTTTTTCTCATACAATTTTAATCATTTAACTGACGATGGAATTTCCACATTTTTGCATTTCACAGAGTCACTAGAATGCAAGGGGTTTTTGCTTTGTATTTAATTAGGAAACTTTGTTTCTTCTTTCATTAGTTGTCCATTTCAACTCTGCAAGACATGATAAAGTGAATAATGAACCAAAAGAGAAAAACTGTACTGGAGAAAATAAATCTGGAACAGTCTCCTCAGTAGGTAATATTATTTTGTCTCATCGAATTCCTGAGTAACCAAGCATAAACAGTAGCCTTGATTTACCTTGAGGACATCTGAATAAAGGGGAGTCATTTACCTCTATATACAGATGATTTAGATACTTGCTTTTCAATGATCTCCTCTCATAGTCCATGACAAAAATATATAAGGATCAAAGTGAGAAAAACGAACTATATAATGAGTTTTAAATGAACTTAAAAGTATTTCATAAAATAATTGCACTTTATTCTTTTTCTGTGCAAACTTATTCATATGAGCTCCTCCTGGCATGGACTGATGCAAGATGAGGTTAAAGTATCTTTCCTCTTAAAATTCATGGTCATTACAGGTAGTTTTTGTCAATTTTTAAAATGCAATTACATGCAAAAACATTTAAGTGGGAATTTTGTTAGTCTTTGTCTTGCTCTCTCATATGAATATATTAGAATTCTTTTAAAAGTGAAAAAAAACCCACTCAATTAAAACCTGCCTATTTTCTTAGACTATTTGTTTTCAATCTGTTATTTTTGCATGCTAATTATGTGTTGAAACACTACATATCTTTCTCTCTGTTTTTTTTTCTTGAACACACGAATATAATTCTACTAGAAAGATATCGTCACTATATGTCCATATTATAAAGTACATTCAACTTCTGGAAAATCATTTAGACTTTAAATTGAATTTTGATGTTTTCAAGCTCCTTCAACCACAACCTAAAAACTATTTCATGCAATATATGTTCATATTTTTCTTCAAGCAGTGGAACCTTGTGAGATATTATCCACAAAGCAAATGCACATTATTGTAGTCTTTATACTTAAGACACAGGGCAGTAATAAATAAAGACCTAGCTTTCTTTTTCTTTTTTTTTTTTTTAAGATCTAGCTTTAAATTCTGTCAAATGTGTTTTCTAATCTTCATTCTATTGTTATAGTTGAATAAGGCATCTCTCCTAATGTCCCAGTTTCGACTCATTAGACAAGTAAACCAAACTAAATGTATTTGATCTTAAGAAAATAACAAAATAGACTTAAAATAGGTAAAATAAAATTTAACAGATCTATTCAACCGTCATTCCAAATTATTTCTTTACTATCTCCCTATTTTCTTTCTGGAACTCAGATTAGATGTGCATTGGGCATTTGCTTTCTATCTTCCATTTTATTTAGCCTATACATTTTGTCTATACTATATTGTTATCAATTTTTGTTGCACTCTTGGCAATATTTTCAGATATATCTTTCAGTTCACAAATTATCACTTTTTCTATGTCTAATCTGCTAAATCATTAATTGAGTTTCTAATTTCAAAGATTATTGTTTTTCAATTCTAAGGACTTATTTTCATGCCTGTCTGTTAGCTGTTGATAGTTTCTTATTATCTGATCGCTTTTTGTTTCCTCTTTTATTCCTCAAAATAATTTAAACATTTTTATTTCTAATATATATGATTATTTAAATATCGAAAGTCCTCAGTGACCAAATTTGTTCTTTGTATTTTCTGCTCATGTCATCTTTTTTCCTGAGGCATTTAAATTTTTTCAAAATGTGGCTTATATCAGTCAATGAGATTTCTAAGAGAAAAATTAAAGATGCTTTCTTCTGGAGGTTATTTGTATTTTCATCTGCAAAATAGCAGGCGGCAACTAACGATTTGGATGTTTTGCAGTCCTTTTGAAGATTCCAGACAAATGAAAAGATCTCACGGATTGTCTCCATCCTTTCAGTGAACCAAGACTTGGTCTTAGAATCCTAGCACTGATAAATCATCCTTAAGATTACTCTGCCCTTTGAACTCATTTACCCAATTGCTGTTCCTCATTTTACTTCTAACTACCTCTCTTTGGCAATTTCCCTTATTTCTTAAAAGTTAAGCAATATTTTTTATGTAATTCCTTTAGTTTCTAGTTATTTCGTAATGAAAGTATTTTCAAAGAAAAAAGTGTTTTTTCTCCCAGAGCTCTTTCTTTAGGAAATAACAGTGTGCCCTAATGTATTTGTATGATTTGAAGTGCCTGAGTTCCAAAGATCCCAGTTGCTAGTTGATAGATTATAATTAAACTATTGTTTATATTTATTGGTATACTTTGGAAATATAATTTTCATTATATAAAAATGGTTGAAAAGTACTACTTCCAAGTATCTAGTCTACCAAAGAAACAAAATGAAAGCATAGTTTGCATTAACTATGTCCTAAAAATTTCCAGCTACCATTGTTCTATTTTTAGCAATAATCATAGTTGTTTTTTTTGTAAAGAGCTTGATTTAGACACATTACATCAATCTAAGAAAGAACTTCACAGTCTAAACAAAAGTATGAATTTAACATTGTAAGCAAGACCAAATGCCTTTTGAAAATATGTTGCTTGACTTTTGCTTTTCTTTTTATATAAATACTTGACTTTTTAATGTACTTTTTCCTTGAATATTTAAGTTTTTATTTAGAAATGTATCCCATAAGCGTAAAGAACTTCCTTTAACATTTACTATAGTGACTATCTGCTGACAAGGGTTTCTTTTAATTTTCTGAAAATGTCTTAAAATTGCCACAATTTTTGAAAGACATTTAAACTTAGTATAGAATACTTGATTAATAGTTACTTTTCTCCTTTGGCAATATAAAGATATTTTTATTGTATTCTGGCCTGCATAGTTTATAATGAGCATGAAGGATTTTTGAAGGATTGTTTTCTTGCATGAAATGTGCAATTTTTCTCTGACTGCCTTCAAGATTTTTCTCTATCTTTGAGTTCAATTTGACTACTTATTCATACACATGATTTTCTTTCTTTTCTTTTTTTTTCTGAGTTGGAGTCTCACTCCATCACCCAGGCTGAAGTGCAGTGGCACACTCAAGGCCACCCCAGCGCTGACCTACTGAGCTCCGGTGATCCTTCTGCCTCAGCCTTCCAAGTAGCCGGAACTACAGGCACGTGCTACCACGCCCAGCTAATTTTTGATTTATTGTAGAGATCAGGTCTCACCAAGTTGTCAAGACTGGTCTTGAACCCGTGGGATCAGGCAATCCACTAGCCTTGGCCTCCCCAAATCGTGGGATTACAGGCTGAGCCTGACCTGATTTTCTTTGTGTTTATTCTGCTTAGGGTTTACTGAGCTTCTTAAAAATGTAAATTTACAGCCGGGCTCGGTGGCTCAACCTGTAATCCCGCGCCTTTGGGAGGCTGAGGTGAGTGGATTGCCTGAGCCCGCGGGTTCGAGACCCGTCTGGGCAACTAGGCGAGACCTCATGTCTACCATAAATCAAAAATGAGCCAGGCGTGGGAGCGCGGGCCTGTAGTT
>NW_007074601.1:78674-85562 GCF_000164805.1 Carlito syrichta | reverse complement strand
AAAAAAAAAAAAAAAAAAAAAAAAAAAAAAAAAAAAAATGTAAATTTAGGAATTTAAACAATTTGGCAAAATTTCAACCATTAGTTCTTCAACTCCTTTTGCCTTATTCTTTCTTTCTTGTTTGGGGACTTCATATTGTCCTTGAGGTTCTGTAAATTTTTGTCAACATATTTTTTCTCTGTTTTTCATGTTGAATGATATTAAGTTCACTAACAGGTTTTTCTGTTCAATCCCTTCTTTTAAACCTACTCGATGAAGTTTTTTGTAACAGATATTGTATTTTTAAATTCTAATTTCTTTACTGAGGTATCCTATCTTTTTGTTGATTGCAAACATTTATTTTAATTACTCATCTTTTTTTCCTCCAAGTTTCTTTAAACTCTTCTACTGTCCGTCAGTCATGTCCCTCTGAAGACTGGAAGCTGCATGGGGAAAAATGTTACTGGATTGCTAAAACAAAGGATTCTTGGAACAAAAGTCACAAGGACTGTGCCATGAAAAAGTCACATCTCATGGTGATTCAAGACTTTACTGATTTGGTGAGATTTTACACTTAGAGTTTATGCCATTCCCCACATTTGCAATGAGATGTTTTTTGCCACAAACTTGGCAAATGCCTATAAACTTCATACGCTATTAATTATACAAATATCTGCTGAATGAATTGTTGCAGTATGTGATTACTTCAGGCTTCTTTTTAGCCAAGAAGAGGGAAAATTTATTTGGTGTTATATACCTAAGTTCTTCTCCACAAAGAATTCCTAGTGCTTTCAGATTCCATTTTAAAGTGTGAGAAATTGGCTATCTTATTCACCTACTGTGTCTATTTCAATGCTCACAAGGGCTACAGCCAGATGTCATGACAACCAAAATGAAGGAAGATGTGAGAAAGGAAATATAGACTCGTCCTTCTTCCTTAGCTTTAGTTATGTCCTGAGAAAAACTAATATTTGTCTAACTCTGGCTTAATTTAAATTGAAGTTTTGCTAAATGAAGTTTGGACACTACTTTAAACCTTTAATTGACAAAGTCAATATATAAACCACAAACATCACATAAGGGTTCTCAGCATGAGACTTAGTATGTTAGTATCACAAGCTATGTCAGTAACCCAGTTTCTGCAAACCCAGTGGCTAGCAGTGCTTTGCAACCCTCTTTGAACATCAGCTATCTGAGAGGATTTACAAAAGAGCAGTTGTTGAGACATCTGATGAGAAAAAAAAAGAACACAACAGCTTTGAGTTTCACCAAGAAATGCAAAAGGAGAAGCAAACTATATTTAGTGTAATTGAAGTAACCCCAAATAGCAAACTGCAAGACTCTGTCAGGTGGCAGCAAAATATGAACTAAATCAATAATGAAATTAAGAATTAAAAAGAGACCTTTGTTCCTTTTTAAGTATAAAAAGAAACCAAAAAGAAACAAGAAATAGCATAGAATTTGTCCACAGGTGTCTCCATTTTCAAAGCTGTCCAGGAAAAGTAAAAAACAAATAAAATATGTTTTAAAAAGGGATGCATCTTTCAAGATAAAATGGCAAGAAAGAATTATTAGTTCATCTAAGGTACTCACTAGTCATTACTTCACAAAAAAGAAAAAGAAAAAGGAAAAAAGAAGGATGAAGGAAGGAGAAGAAGGAGAGGGAAAGGGGAAAATGAAATATATAAAAGCAAGGAATACTTATAGCTTTCATTCTCACGATGCAGCTATCTCAAATGTTGCTATCACTTTTACTATGGGAAATAGCTGAATTGACTTCAAATTCTCAACTTTTTTCAAATCCTTGGAGAGTGAAATTTGTAGAACAACTAACTTGTCAAAATCTGTGGTGACAGGCACATGCAGAAGAGAAGAAACACATCCTCACTTTCTTAGGATAGACAAATCAGACACCAGACACCAGCAAGAATTCAATCATAATAACTGAAAAAATGGATTAAGGCTGGGTGTAGAGTGGCAGAACGGTTTGAAGCTCCTAGGATCTGCAGAAATTAGAAAATTCTATCACCTCTTGCAGGCTATTTCTCTATTTCTCCACTAAGCACTAGCAGAAATAATTGGAGAAAACCATAAGAGCATGTCCACTGTGATGCAGACCTGGAAAAAGAAAACAGCAATAATAAGGAAGCAGTAAGATATTTCATAGAGACCCTTCTCCCCTATCTGCTATGGATCAAAATACTTAATGTATGTGCTGAGGAAAAGGACAGCAAACATTGCTGCCCTTAGGAAACTGTTAAAAC
This sequence comes from Carlito syrichta, assembly GCF_000164805.1. Lineage (NCBI taxonomy): Eukaryota > Metazoa > Chordata > Mammalia > Primates > Tarsiidae > Carlito > Carlito syrichta. Next base: position 83,319 of record NW_007074601.1, on the reverse strand, counting down.
ATCATCCTGGGGGAGAAAGAAAGGGCCAGGAGAAAGAATCTACCCCTATGAGGGGCAGGAAAGCACACAAGGCCCACGGCCACACCCAGAGTAGGGGCAAAGTACTGAGAAGGCCAGACACTGAAGATACAGGCACTCAGTGTCTAACACTAGATCATAATCAGAACAATAATGATTTAATTATTTCTGAAGGAAAACCAATATTTAGCTAACTCTGGCTTAATTTAAGTTGAAGTTTTGCTAGATACAGGTTAGACACTACTTTAAACCCTTTAAATGATAAGGTCAATATGTATGCTAAATCACAAACATCAAATAATGGTTCTCAGCATGAGAATTAGTAAGTTAGAATCACAAGCTATGTCAGGGTCTCAGTTTCTGCAAACCCAACAACTCCAGTGCTTTACAGTCCTTTCCTTCACTGCCTTCTACTACCAAGATAACATGTTTCAAAAAAGAAGTAAAAAGGAATGCTACCGGAAGAGGAACAGGAGAGGAAAAAGAATGTGCAGAGATCCTCTCTGAGGACCCATGCGAAGGGAAATCTAAAAAGGTCAATATCAAGAAAACATTCCTCTGACAAACAAACCCCACATGAAACACCAGATGTCATTACGGGAATGTGAAACAATGAGGACAGTAAGAACAAATAAATGAAAACAGTAGATTTGGTGAAAGAAGAAAACATCTGTCTTGTTCAATAATTGTGGTTCTTAGTTACATCCAGCTGAACTTTTTTCTCTGTCAATAATAATCAGTCAATTGTTTTATATAACATATATTGTTCTCTTTAGAGTTTCCCATGGCTGAATCTAGATCCTTCAGCCTCTTATTGGATTGGAGAAAAGTCATGGACCTGGGGGTACCAAATCTCTTTATTGTCCAATCTGTGAGTTTATTGTTTTGTGGCTTGTTTGTGGTTTAATCCCTTATCGTGTCACAAGAAAGGAATGTCTGGTATTGTTGAGCTTGAACTGAGTGAACAGGTCTAAATTTTCTTATTCTTAGTTTGATACATAATTTATGTAAAACAATTAACAGAGAGTTGAGAAACAGAAGGAATCTTACTTTCTGTACTCAGATGATTTATATGTAAAATCACTGCTGCATTTTTATTTTATCATTTTATCTAAAAGGTAAATTATCAAATGTAAATCTCTTAGAAGAGCGGATGTTTAGTTCACAAAATATAAGATTTCCTCATTTCTAATAGTGATCAGTAAGTTTTAAAAGAAAAAAAATCAGAGGTGACATTTTAGTATTAACCATGTGTACCTCTAACTAATGCTCATTAACTATTTACTACTCTGGAGAGAGGTTTTTGAAAAATAAAACTCGGAGTGGGAAGAATTACTTTACCTACTAAATTGTTATATATCATTTACATCATTTTCATGACTGTGTTTTTATTAAAAATTAGAAATTATTTTTGAGGTCCTTTTTAGGTTCTGGATATATGCATATTTTTATGGCTGGTATGAAAATAACCATTTTATTTCTTTCTATAGGTTCTCAATAAATAAAAACAGACCACACACCCGAAGCATGAAATGTGCCCAGCTGTCTGGCAAAACTATTGCTCCAGAAAATTGTGAAAATGTTAATCAGTGGATTTGTGAACTATAATACACTCTGCAAAAATCCAGCCTTCATTTCTGAGACTGAAAGACAAGTGCCACATGAAGTTTGAACTCAGATCACAAGAAAGTTCAGAGAGTTTATGTGTCCCAGAGAGCTTTGTTTGTGTGTGTGTGTGTTCATTTATGATCATACAGGACTACTTCTCAGGGGTGTGAGAAAGGTGATAGAGAAAACAAAATATTATATAAAATGAGTGGGCATGAAGAATATTTTTTCACTTGGATTATTAATTCACTTATCAAATTACCATAGTCTTGCTTGTACATAGTTTTGCTTGTATTTTTGAAACTTCAATCTCCGTTACCTTCCCTACATATTCCCTCTACAATAATTGGCTAATCCCTGGCGGTAGTGGGAAACTATCAGGGGAGGGGGTGTGGGATTGGCAGCTGAGGGAAACTGCTAGGGGAGGGAGGGGCATACCTCATCAACAAGGGTACCTGCATAATCATTGGTTGTCGCTATACCTAACCCTGAATTGTACCCCTCATCTTTATAATAAGAAAAAACGAAATAAATAAATAATTGGCAAATCCCTTAACTAAACTCTGCTAATCTTTTCCAGTCACACAGTTATAATTGCCACCTGTGAAGCAATGCATGTCAAATTTATATCTCTCATCCAGATCTTTCCCTGATCGTCAAACCTATATACCATGCTGCCTATTTAACATGTCAAATCTAAAATCTCAAAGGTACCTCAAACTCAATGTATAAGTAATTCATTAACTTTCCTCAGAAAAAAAATTTACTATTTCATAGCTCAAGAAATGCCATGTCATACAAGAAAATTATGCAATCTAAAAACCAGTCGTCATCTCGTTATCAATCTCTCTCTCACTTCCGGGCTGCTTCTTACTCTCCCTCACATCACCCAAGTCTTATGTTTTTTTACTAAATATCTTTCAAGTTTGTCTTCTTCTCCCCATTGTCATGTTTGTAATATTGACATAAAGATACTAAGATATTCAATAACTGCAATAACAAGGTCTTCCTGTTTCACTCTTACTTTTTTTCAATCTCTACCATGAAACCTGAGTGATATTCAAAAAATATACTGACAATACAACCTCCTATTTTAAAGAATTTAATGTCTTCCTTAGACTAATAGACTCTGTAACATTACCTTACAGTCCCTGTTAGGTCTAACTCTTACTTATTCAGTCTCTTGTGCACCAAACTCACAGTGACTCTCATTAGACTAGCTTTAAGAACTCAGTTGTGGTTGGGAGCAGTGCCTCATACCTGTAATTCCAGCACTTTGGGAGGCCAAGGCAAGAGGGTTGCTTGCGCCCAGGAGTGTAAGACCAACATGGGGCAACATTAAAAAAAAAAAAGAAGAAGAAGAACTCAAAGAACTAAAGTAGTCATGTCCTGTTTCACCACAATGCCTTAACATAAGTTTTTCCCTATACCTGGAATTATTTTTCTTCTTTTCTCCATCACGTTAACTCCCAAACATTCTTTATATCTCAATTTTCAAGAATACTGGAGTTCTAACACAAAGTCAACTCCCCCAACACTACTCCTTTCCTTAGCACTTATTACATTTTCAATTTTACATATACCATTCTTTGAGTTAATATTTGGTTACTGTCCTGCACTTTCAGTTGACTGTAAATTACATGAGGTTCCTGTGTCTGTTTTTATATTTCTAGAGTCTTTGAAAGTACTTGCCACATAACAGTTACTTGGAAATTATTTAATGTATTGAATTTTTTCTAAAAGGTTTCAGAAGTAAAGTGTTAATATGTGGCTAGAAAGATGGTTTACAAAAGAAACAGAGACTCAAAGAATGAAGACCTCACTAGTAGGTCATTTAATACCAAGGGAAAACTGAAATATTTGTCTGCTTGTGTTGTCAGTACTAAAAAAGAATCTCATGAATATCACAGAAGTTTATGCAGAGCTGTAGGTGCTTCAGAGACAAAAATGCTATGTTTGTTCTCACCTCTTTACAGAGATGAGATTCTTACAAGTTTTTTTGCATATCATTTCATAATATGATAAACCACCATATATATGCTGAGTTATTCACTGTTTTATACAAATTGATGAGCAAAACATTTATACTATGGTATGTTGGCACTGAATACAAGACACAAAAAAGACTTGTCTTTCATTTCATGAGCACGGTAGTGTTCCTAGAACTATGTAAAATTTATTGAATTAATTTTCAAACTAAGCTATTTGAAAAATATAGAGATACCTCAAAAGAAAATAATCACAAAGGACATGCTGGGCAGAGAATATCTAATATCAGGATCTTGGGATTCAGACACTGCTAAGAGCTGTGTATGTACCCTGGTTTACAATCAGTTCACAGAAGGACATAGGTCATGGGGCTTCCTTCTCAGTGTGATTCTAAGGTGGAGTCTAGCAAGTGATTCTTGGGTGGTCCCCAAGTAGTTCATTTGATAGTTTTGCCTCAGATGCTTCGTGAAGGATATCTCTTTATTTTCTTTCTCCTCTCTAATCTAGAAATCCAGTTTTTTCCACATGCATATATACAGACGTCCCTGGACTTCAATACTGAAGAGATCGAGATCGAGGTTACCGGCATCTATATGCCTGGTTGTAAAGTCTTCTCAGGGAGGAGCCTCTAATGAATGAAGGGAACAAAGTTCTTGCTTGACATCATGGCTTGAACAGGAGGAATGGGACAAGGTTTTGACAGACAGTAGCCAATAGGAGATGGCTGAAATTTCAAGATCATTAAGAAATTCAGCCGGGTTCGGTGGCTCAGCCTGTAATCCTAGCGCTTTGGGAGGCCAAGGTGAGTGGATTGCCTGAGCCCGAGGGTTCAAGACCCACCCGGGCAACTTGGTGAGACCGCATCTCTACAATAAATGAAAAATTAGCCGGGCTTGGTAGTGCACGCCTGTAGTTCCGGCTACTTGGAAGAGGAGGAAGGATTGCCGGAGCCCAGAGGGTCGAGGCTGCAGTGGCCGGGAGCGTGCCACTGCACTCCAGTCTGGGCAATGGAGTGAGACTTCAACTCAAA
>NW_007074601.1:72962-78654 GCF_000164805.1 Carlito syrichta | reverse complement strand
AAAAAAAAAAAAAAAAAAGAAATTCAAGACAAATCAATAGAGGTTATCTAGAGATAAACTCTCGGGGACAGTGTTCATCAAATTTTCATGCCATATGTGAGTTGGAGTTAGCTTTAGCCATAAATACAGTGAAGTCTAAGGAGGATAGGACAGAGTGATTGGTGGCAACAGATAAAAGACAAATGAATCAGTGAGATTAATGGAGATAACCAAGTTTTGTAAGAGAACAATATCATGAGAGAAGGTGTAGTCAGGTAAGATGATGAAGTCCAGAGACAAAGTAAATGAGACACAGATATACAAATAGAATCCTGAACCTGTGAGTGCTTCAGGAAAAGAAAAAGGCAAGTGGTGAGGGCAGAAGACAGTTTCACAAGAACATGAAATCTAGTCACAGAAATAACTCTGGAAAAAGAAACACAGTGGTAGGAGGGAACCAGAGGGGAGATGCAGGAAGTAGGACTAATGGCAGAGATGATCCTGGTGACCAAGAGGAGAGAATCAACTATGAAGGTGAACTAAGAACACATGAAGGATTAATGAAACCCAAGGGCCAAGAAGTCTTTGAAGGCAGAGGACGTATGACCGTTTGAGGGTAGGAAGAAATAAATCAGTGAAAATGTGCAGACTGATATCAGAGGGGCCAATGTGTGTAAAAGGAGTGCTGAGGGAGCAGGACCCAATGTGAAATTACAGTAAAATGAGAAAAGGGGAGATAGTGAGGAAGAACCAGAGATGAGATAGGAACGGATAATGAAAGAATGCCCTCCAAAGAGATCTCAGGACAAGAAGGTGGTAAAAAAGCCAGAACTAGAGAGAGCTAAGCAGTGGAGGGGGGTGGGGTGGGGGTGGTAATTGGACCTCTGGAGTGTCAACTGAGAGAACAGATACCAGAGGTAGAACGGAAACCAAAGGTTTGTGAACAAAGCACTTGGAAAAGGACTATATTCCCTCCAAATCCAAAGCTAAACAGTCTGGGCTAGGGGATTTCTTTTTTACATGGAAACAACTACATTCCTATAGCTAAGTAAAACCACATGGCAGAAGACAAAGGAGAAGTGCTAACACAGGGTTTGCACTGCAAAATAAATTGCTAGACTGAATCCATTAGCTATGGGAGCTAAAGAGATTTTCCTTATAGGGAGTAAAATTTCCCTATAAGGAGAATGAGAAGCAAAGAAAACAAAGGAAGGAAAACCTCAGAGGATCAGATCTTCCTCCCTTCTAAATCCCTCACAATGCAGCTAACAATGGTTTTATCTCTGGAACAAATTCCTAGGCAATTTTCCAGGTATTTCCAGGAACTTAGCCTGTCCTGTCCCTGCACATGCTGTGTCTGGTAGCAAAAACAAAGCAGTGCAGATTCTTTCCAGCAGATGGAGCTATTTAACAAAGGTGTTCAGAGACACTGAGCATTGCTGTTAACATCAATAGTCAACTTATTCACGGTGGCACACCAATAAGGTGGAAAAAAGGAAAAAAAAATGTAATGAGTAGACATCATATAAGAAATTTAGGGAATGAGTGAAAGGAATTTAACTTTTTCTTATGAATATTTTAAAAACCCTGACGTCAGCAGGGGCATATTGACATAGTAGTAGAGCAAAAAACATGAGCTGACCTGTATTCTGGGTTTGGAGAAACATCATCATATCTGGTGATTCTCAGAAATAACAGGAGGGGGGAGGCATGTCCTAGGGACTTGAGTTGGAAGAGGGTGGGATGGAGAAGAGAGGGTGGGATGGAGAAGAGGTTCCTTGGTTCCCACAGCCAGGTGAGCTGTTTATTGATATTGCTGGAACAAAAACTGGACTCATGTTTCATAGATGTAGTCCGTGTCTTGCTAGAAGGTTCATATTTGCTATTTTAATATCTTATGTTGAGTGATGATCAACACATTATACTACTAATCATCTGTTTTCGGGACACATTGTTTGTTGTTCATTTTTGTCTACTATTGTAAGAGTTCAAATTAAAACAATAATGTTCCCCGGTAATTAACAATAGTGAATTTAATTTATCAATTGAATATTTTCTACTAATATTTCTATTAGATGCCTTCATCAAGAAAACAGATTTAACCTTATGAACTAAACAGACTCATGAGTCTGTCAGATAAAGAGAGGTCTTAAGATTAGCATTAGAATATGACTTGCTTAATCAAATTTTATAAATTCAGGTTCAAGTGCTAGGTATACTGACTATATTAATATACATTTTTTGAATAAGCAGAAGAGTAAGTGAAAGTATAAAAGGAATCTGGCTTTGACAGAACCTTGTAAGTGAAAATAACTAGTAACAATGTGATTTTTAGATTAGAAAACTGTCAGATGAACATAACATATCAAATATCTAGTGCAAAAAGTAATAAGTAGCAAAATTTGAGGTCATTAAGAAACTTTCATTTGATTGGCCTGTAGAATAAAGCCTACTTCTCAATTTTGGTAAGAATCTGAAGTATATATGTGATTATCAGCAATATGTAAACATTTGAGTATATGATCACTTCAAAGTTTAACACCAATTTACAACAGCTCCAAAACTCAAATTGAAGATTTACTGAGATTTGTAGAGAGACAATTCTGGGATCCCAAGTTATGGAAATGTGGAGAAAACCTAGAGCTCATTTGTCACTGCTTAGACCATCACAATTATTTCATCTCCACAATTTATCCAATTCCTTGCTCAGCCCAAATAGTTTTATTAGTCTTATTTAGAGAAAATTTATCCAAATACTTGTTAAGGGTAGTAAGGCAGACTTGACTGAAGGGATCCATGGTGATGGTATAGGAACCGTAGAACCATGGGGTCTTGCAGTGAGGGAAACAGTGGGATTTATAACAAAGGAGCAAGGTTGGGGGTCAGTGGATAGAAAATTACTAAGAGGAAACATCAAACATAAGGGGTTTCTGGCTAAACTGACTTGACAAGATTATTACAAAAGGCAGGTCAAGGTAAAAAGACATCTAGGTTGATCAGATACCAATGGTGGGGAATTTTCACTAATCTGACTTACTGAGGCTCTTATTCAACTGGATTCTGCAAGGATAGAGATGAAAATCCAACGCTAGACCTAGTCAGAAACGACTCAGGAACCTGACTAAAGTTTTGTACAAAGAACAGGGTCCTTGGCAGCCTTACATTCTGAAAAAGACAAGCACTGAAAACAAGCAAGCTAGCCCTAATATATCTCATGTTGCATATTTTCCATTAACCAGAGATGAATCATACTGCCCGACTCTAAAAATGGAAGTGAACTAAAAAACCGATGCACAGTTTGATAGTAAGAATTTTGTTATATTAAGAATAATGGCAACAGAGTCAGGACTGAGAATTTGAGCTATGCCAGCTGGGAGAGGTGGGGTGGGGAAACCTGGGCACAACAAGATCATCATAGCCCCACTGAAAATGTTTGAAAAATAATTGGCTACAGAGATATGAATTAGAAATTCATTTTATCAGGAAGTATAAAACACTTTTACTCACAACACTTCTAATACCACATGTGTGGGGTTTTCCATACCAATAACCAATTCTCCAATTCTCTGGACTTCAATCTATGTCCAACTCTTCAGTTCTGACACTAACTACCCAGACAAGTATGGCTTTTGGTACTTCTGACGAACCAGCTATAAACGGGGAGATTCCACGCCCCCCTCCTTGGGTTCAATAATTTGCTAGATGAACTCACAGAACTCAGGGAAAACAGTTTACTTGCTATTACTAGTTTATTTATTATGACAGGCGTTTCTTTCTCTGTAGAGTTAGGGCGAGTCACCCTCCTGACATATGGATGAGATCACCGATCCAGAAGTTCTCCAAATCCCATCACTTAGGGATTTCATTGAGGATCCATTACATATGCATGATTGATTTAAATCACTGGCCATTCGTGATTAGTTCAATCTCTAGCTCCACTTCCCTCCATGGAGATCATGGGTGGGGCTGAAAGTTACAACCTTCTAATCACATGGTCAGTTACTCCAGGAAACAGCCCATCCTGCAGCTGTCTAGGGGCCCACCAATCGCCATGCCTAAAGTCAAGTGCAATTCAAAGGGTCTTTTGATGGATTGCAGAAGATGCTCCCCTCATCCTTTATTACTCAGGAAGTTCCAAGGGTTTTACATGCTCTTGTGCCAGGAACCAGGACAGACAAACTATTATAACTATTATAACAGAAGATATTCCTGTTACATCTATTACTCAGGAAATTACAAGGATTTGGAAACTCTGTGCCAGGAACTTGAGGAAAAGATGAAATATATATTTCATATTATACAACAATATCACAGATATGCCCTTATCTTCAAACATGAATCCTTTACTGCAAAATGGAATAGCATTTATAGAACAGGTACAGCAATAGTAGCAGTGCAAATATGCTGAAGGTTTGAAGAAGCCAGTGTGGGACAGAGATAGGTTAAGAAAGAACAACAGCATTTAATTCACCCTGTAAGTCCATTACAGACGTTTTCACATTTTTGTACAAAATTTAATGACTCTTTTTCCCCCCTTGATCTACTGCTATGTGTCCTTTAAGACAAGCTTATATAGAACTATTTAACAGAAGATATTCCTTTATCTCATGCCTTTATCACTCTTCATTTTAGACAGCAAAGGCCTGAACTGCCCATTTCCATTCTCGTTTACAACTAACTCTGAAGATGATATGTGACATGATATATCCATTTGATGTGGTATTTCTTTGCCCACTATGGGACACTATGGGGTGTAAAATGTGTCCCTTAGTCAGAAGTGTAACTCAGCATCCCAAATTAGCAAGTATATCTGTTACAATCCTTTGATAGTATTTTGAGCATTTGCATCTACCACTGGGTATGAAAGCTCAGTCCAGAGAGAGAATCTATTCCAGTCAGGACACATTTAAAGCCCTTGTGGTTACTGGTATTGGTACAGTGTAATCCATTTGCCAACTGTGTGCAAGACCTCCTTGCTTCCCTGCCACGCCCCCCCCCAGTCTTCTCCATAGCCATTTGTAGTTTCTGTCTCTCATGTTGACAGGCAGAACAATTCTTGATAACATTTTATGCAACAAATATTGAATGGAAATGTCTAAATTCAGCTATCTCTGAATTGCTACAGCCCTCCATCCATTTTTATTCACTTAATGGACCTAGGTGGTCATCTCAAGGCTGGACACAAAAAATATCCACTTGTTTTTGTTTTGTTTGCTTATTGTAGCTACTGTTAACTGAGTATCTTCTAAGGACTTAGTACTTTTTTAGAAAATTTGTATATATTGTATCTAATTTTTTAAAAATTTTTTTAAAATTTTTTCTTAATTTTTAAAAAATACATTTGCTCCTTTATTGTATACACTTAAGATTTACAGCATGATGCTTTGATATGCTTATACATAATGAAATAGTTAATATAGTCATGCAAATTAAGCTATTCCAATCACCTTCTGAATCTGGGAGGGGTTCTTCTGATGGGCATTGACATGACCCACTTAATGCACCCCTATATTCCCAGAATGATTTCCATATGGTTGCATCCTATATGAACATCCCTTTAATGATCAAGTTTGCCATTATCTACTCTTCATAGTAAGTAAAACTCCAAACATAGGGATTTCACTATCGTTAACATTTCACTGCTAGAAAAACACTATATAATTCAGTCCATTAAGTCAATTCATTCTTTTTTTTTTTTTTTTTTTTTTTTTTT
>NW_007074601.1:1437-72873 GCF_000164805.1 Carlito syrichta | reverse complement strand
GCAGCCTCAACCTGCTGGGCTCCGGCAATCCTTCCACTTCAGCCTTCCAAGGAGCTGGAACTACAGGCGTGTGCTACCACACCCGGCTAATTTTTTTGATTTATTGTAGAGACGAGGTCTCGCCAAGTTGCCCATGCAGGTCTCAAACCCGCAGGCTCAGGCAATTCACTCACCTCGGCCTCCCAAAGCACGGGATTACAGGCTGAGCCACCGAGTCCGGCCCAACAACTCATTCTTATCTTACTGACAGTCTTTTCATCCACTATTCTCAATGGGATAACTTTCCAAACAGGAACCCACTCACTCACATTGGAACTGTCATCCATAGCCCAAGCAACTCTTCATTGGTCATTTGAAAGCTATACATAGCACACATGTCCATATGACATTCGGTACCAATAACTCCTCACATGGCTTCAAAGTCAGTTCTAGGGCAAAAGAGGCTACCTGTTCAGGTGTATGGTGAGTGCCTCCTTGGCGTCCCCCTGATTGCATGCTCCTGTGTACACTATTTCCATTTTATTATTAAAATTTTTTGGGCAATGCCTTTCTTGTTAGAGTGTTTCTCTGACATCTTCCAAGACATATTTATCTCAGTTTTCATGATTATTTTAAGTCCTTTCATCACTGAGTCAGTCTCAATTAATGCCCAATAGCAGCTGGTAGTTGTCTCTCATATGGTGTGCACCAGGTGGCAGCATCTGGAAATGTTCTGGTCCAAATTTCCCAAGGCACCTCTAGGAGGCACTCATTAGTGGTTGCCATAAGTGCTAGTCTATGTGAGTGACAGTGACAGATAAAGTCATATTTGAGTAGGGATGATAAGGGTCCAAAGGCACTGAGAGAGCTACCTTTTTTTGTAATTCAGACAAGATTTGTCTTTGCTTAGGTTTGCATTCATATATTACTTTCTTTCAGGTACTCTCATGAAAAGGAAATAGTAATATTCTGAACCATAGAGTATGTGTTCTCCAAAATTCAAACAGACCAATTAAATCCTGGACTTCTTGTTTAGTCCCAGAGGTGGGTGGTGACAGCAATTTTAGTGTTTTTGTTTTTGTTTTGTTTGCGTATTATAGCTAACGTTAACTAACTGAGTATCTTCTAAGTACTTAGTACATTTTTAGGCACTTTGGATATATTGCATCTAATTTTTAAAAAATTTTTTCTTAATTTTTAAAATATACATTTGTCCTGTTATTGTATACACTTAAGATTTACAACATGATGCTTTGATATGTTTATACACAATGAAATGATTAATATAGTCAAGCAAATTAAGATATTCATCGTCTTGCATAGTTATCTTGTGTGTGTATATGTATGTGTGTGTGTGTGTGTGTGTGTGTGTGTGTGTGTGTGTGTGTGTGTGTGTAAGCAAATTTCCGGTATACAATGCAATATTGTACCTATAATCTTCATATTGTACATTAGATCTTTATACTTATTCTTCTTACATATCAGCAAGTTTGTACCCTTTGAGCTACATCTCCCCATTTCCTGTCACCCCATTTACTATGGTAACCACCATTTTATTCTGTCTTGATGTATTCAGGTGTTTGGGTTTTTTTCCTTTAGATTCCACTTATAAGTGAGATAATGCAGTATTTTTGCTGTTGTGTCTGCCTTATTTCATTTAACATAATGTCCTCTAATTTCATCCATTTTGTTACAAATAACAAGATCGCTTTCTTTTTTTTAAGGATGATTAACATTCCATTATATATGTGTGTTATATATGTGTATACACACACACACACACACACACACACACACACACACACACACACACACATAATCACAACTTCTTCATCTCATTTACCTATCCACAACAGGTTGTTTTATTTATCTTGGCTACTGTGACTAATGGCACAATGTACAAAGGAGTGCAGATAATTCTATAAGGTGCCAATGTTATTCCTATGCATATACCTGAAAGAGAGATTGCGGTATCATGTGGTAATTCTATTTTCAAGTTTTTAAAAAACCTTCGTACTATTTTCCATAATGGCACCACCAATTTACATTCCTCCAACATAGTACAAAGATTCACTGTTCTTCATACCCTTTCCAACACTAATCCCTTGACTTTTGATAATAGCTATCTTAACAGGTGAAAGGTGAGATTTTACTATGAGTTTTAATTTGCATTTTCCTGATAATTAGGGAAGTTGAGCACCTTTTCATATATGTGTTGACCATCTACATGTCTTTTCTGGAGAAATGTCTATCTATATCTTTTGTTCATTCTCTTTTAATCAGATTATTTGTATTTTTGTTATCGAGTTGTGTGAGTTTCTTATATATTTTGGATATTAACCCTTTGTCAGATATACAATTTGCAAATATTTTCTCTCAATTTATAGGCTGCCTCTTCTTATCTTTTCCTTTACTGTGAAGAAGACTTTTAGTTTGATGTAGTCTTACTTGCTTATTTTTCTTTTGTTGTCTGAGCTTTTAGTGTCATATGTAAAAAAAAATTGAGTGACTTTTATAGGATTCTGTATCTAATATGTGGCAGAACTGAAATGAAAGTTTGGGTGGTCTAGTTTTAAAGTGTTTGTTTAATTACTCACTTATATTGCTCCTTGTGGCCAAATAGAAAGGCAAGTTGAGGGAAAATAAGAGGTTTTGGCGAGGGAAATTTTGAGAGAACATTAAAAACCAGCATTCGTGTTTCCTAGTTAAAACCCTGTGTGACAAAAGCCTCATAATCATAAATTAATAACCGTGGTTATCTCCGGTATACAGTCTTCCTTGGAGCAGCATTATATAACATAATCATGTGCATGTGTGTGCACATACATGCACACATACACATCTTAGCCAACCGACTTTAACAACAACAATCATTAATTATCATTCTAGTTAATGAAGGAATCATCTGTGGGTTGGTGCCAGTGTGCTAACCAGATGAAAGTTTGTCTATGGTTTAATATATCTCATCTACAGAAAATTTCATGTGGGAAACACACTTGTGTATATGAGAAAAATAAATTTCACAAACATTGGAGAAATTATATGATCCATGGTTATAATAGTGAGAATTATATAAATACTTATGCTTTTCTCTCAGTTTTGGCTCCTAGGAAACTCAATGTTAAATTCAGTACCTAAGAACCATAAGTTTACTTAACTTTTTTTTTTTTTTTTTGAGTTGGAGTCTCACTCTGTCACCTATACTGGAGTGCAGTGGCCGCTCCCGGCCACCGCAGCCTCGACCTGCTGGGCTCCGGCGATCCTTCCGCCTCAGCCTTTCAAGTAGCCGGAATTACAGGCATGCGCTACCACGCCCGGCTGATTTTTTTTTTTTTTTTGATTCATTGTAAAGATGAGGTCTCGCTGCCCAGGTGGGTCTTGAACCCGCGGGCTCAGGCAATCCACTCACCTCAGCCTCCCAAAGGCGCAGGATTACAGGCTGAGCCACCGAGCCCGGCTACTTAACTTTTAAGCAAAATATTTAGCTGCCTCCCTTTCTTTTGTCCTGATAATTTATGAATATTTCTCTAACAGCATACTTTTTTTGTTGTTTCTTTCTTTCTTTCTTTCTTTTTTTTTTTTGAGTTAAAGTCTCACTCTGTCACCCAGACTGAAGTGCAGTGGCCGCTCCCGGCGACCGCAGCCTCGACCTGCTGGGCTCCGGCGATCCTTCTGCCTCAGCCTTCCCCATACTTTTTTTCTTAAAAAAAAAAAGAAATGTTTATTCTTCACTCAATTTGATTTTTTGACAGAGGTGTATGTTTTCAATTTCATTTTTTTGTTTTTGGTATTTCTTTTTATTATTATTATTATTATAAAGATATAGAGTACAATTCAGGGTTAGGTATAAAAACGTTGGTTATGCAGGTACCTTGTTAATGAGGTATGCCCCTCCCTCCCCTAGCAGTTTCCCTCAACTGCCAATCTCTTTCTTATATTATTATAGTTGTTCAAGGTCACTTATGCATAAGAACATATGATACTCTGTTCTTTGTTTCTGTGATAGATCACTGAGTATGATCGACTCTAAATCCATCCAAGTTACTGCGAAGTTCACGTTTGTCCCTCTTTATGGCTGCATAATATTCCATTGTGTTCTTCTACCACATTTTTTTAACTAGTTGAGCATCAATGGGCAGAATGGTTGGTTCCATGTTTTTGCTATTGTGAATAGAGCTGCAACAAACATACATGTGCAGGTATCTTTTTTATAAAATGTTTTGAGTTATTCTGGGTATATTCCCAATAGGGGAATTGCTGGATCATATGGTGGGTCAATTTCTAGTTCTTTCAGAAATTGCCACACTGTCTTCCAAAGAGGTTACACTAATTTGCATTCCCACCAACAGTATAGAAGCATTCCTTTTTCTCTGCATCCTCACCAGCATCTGTTGTTGTTTGTTTTATTAATGATGTCCATTCTTACTGGGGTTAGGTGGTATTTCAATGTAGTTTTGATTTGCATTTCTCTGATGATGAGTGAGGCTAAGCAACTTTATCATGTGTCTGTGGTTATCCATATATCTTCTTTTGAAAAGTGTCTATTCATGTCTTTTGCCCACTTTTTAATGGCGCTGTTTGTTTTTTTTCCTTTCAGCATGTTTGAGCATCTTGTAGATCCTAGATGTTAGGCCTTTGTCAGATATACAGTTGGCAAATATATTTTCCCATTCTGTGCGCTGTCTCCCCACTCTCTTGATAGTTTCTTTTGTTTTGCAAAAGTTTATCAGTTTGATGAGGTCCCACTTGTCTATCTTAACTCTTATGGTATGGGCACTTGGGGTTTTGATCAGGAATTTGTTGCCAGTTCCAATTTCCAGAAGGGTGTCTTCTGCGTTTTCTAAGGTTCCTACAGTTTGGGGTCTTACATTTAGGACTTGTATCCATTTAGAGTTATTTTTTTACATACAGTGATATGTAGGGGTCCTGTCTAAATCTTCTGCATGTGATCAGCCAATTTTCCCAGAACCGTTTTCTGAATAGGTTCTCCTCTCCCAGTAGTTGTTGCTGCAGGCTTTGTCAAAGATGAGTTGGTTGAGAAATTGAGTCTTTGCTTCTGGAATCTCTATCCTGTTCCATTGGTCTATGTGCCTGTTTTTGTACCAATGCCAAGTTGATTTGATTACTGTAGCCTTATAGTAAAGTTTGAAGTCTGGAAGTGATAACTCCTTGTATACTTTTTATTTGCAAATCACCTCATGTGCACTTAAAATAAATTTTGATACAAATAAATGTGATTGTATTTGTTTTGTCTTGTTTTTATTTTACCTCAAAGATATTTATTCTATTAACAGCTATCTGGATTTAGATTCATATCAAAATATCTTTCAGAATAGTTTGAGGGTAAGTTAGTGAATTCCCAAGGTCCTCACCTTACCCTCATTGATATATCCTGAGAAACTATATTTTGTATCTTGTAGCACAAAGAACAATGCTATGAGCAAAAAAGTCAATGTCAATGAATTAATTAATTAGTGAGTGAATGAAGTTGATATTCTCACCCTTGGATGCTCAGAAATGTCAAGTAGACCTCTAACTCCTTTCTTTAGAGTCTAGGTAGCAATTCTGTGAGTTCAGAGGATTGTTTTATTTCAATTTTCTATCCAAAAAGTCCTAAGTTGAACCAATTAGTCTAGAAATCGGTCCAGTTACCAATTAATTTTTCTCTTAGCTCCAAATCTGCCCTTCATTGTCTGCCCTATTATAATGGAGATGGACTCAGTAAATATTTATCCTTTGCCAGCAAGCACAATGTCATGGGTTGTCAGTTAAGAGCATTATAGGGACACTGGAAAAAGAGGGGCTTTCTCTTCCTGATCCCAGTGCACTTGGTTCATCCGGCTCCTGTGCATCTTTGGTTTGTTTCTCCTTCCCTCAATCAACTGTAATTCATCATAACTAAAGGAAGTACCCTTTCACATTAAACAGAGAGTTGATACACAATGGGGGAGGTTAACAGGATGCAATGACATATGAATGAGTATGCATTTCTAATCTCAGTTCTCAAGATTAAGATAAACTTCTGATTTCACTTCCTTTATGACAGACTAAGAAATTGCCATTGTCTCTCTGGAAAGTACCTGCTCTTACTGTGGCAAGCAAAGAAAATGGAATGGTACTGAGAGAGTACCATTTCTTCTTTCAAAGAGGACCATCTTCAATAGTAGACCTACTTGCTCAAGGAAATCCTCAATCTGAAAAGTCTTCACCCAAAATCTGGGTATTAACTTAATCTTACTCACTCTTTCCATTTGAATGATTAAATATGAACTACATTGTGGAGGTCTGCATTTCACTAACTCAGCACAAGAGAATTGCACACCACCAAGCCTCTCAATGTTCTGAAATAAAGTGGAATAATGCTAACTAGTTATCTTTAAAATTGCTTGCTTTTCTAACATAAACATTAAGTGTAACCTGATTTTCAAAATAAATATGGATAGGGCTGAGGATATAGTGAATATACTGCATGAATGTGATGTTCTGGGAAACTTTCATGGAAAGAAGGGACTATAAAATGACTTAATCATACCACAAAATAAGATAGCATTTTCCTGAGCCTTCCACCTAATTGGTACAGTTACAGCCCAATCAACCAATTGGCTGCTATCTCTCACAGACAATCAAAGAGAAAAAGACAGAAGCTGGAAAAAATGAGCATTTATTCTGAAAACTAGAAATCAGCAAACAGATTTAGGTATTGACCAAAAAACCTGTTGACCAAAGCAGATTTTAAATTCAGTATTTAAAGCTAAAACAGGCAATGTCTTATCTATTTCAACTATTGATTAACAATGTCTACATGTCTCATCTCATGACCATATCCAAAGTTCCTTTTTAATCAGTATTTAGTCTTCTCAGCACTTATTGGCATAAAGTAGTGTGTGAACAATATGAGTCTTGTTTTTTTAAAAAGCAATACCGAACTGAGCCTTTTCTATTTAGTTATAATAGCAAGTTATGGTTCACATAACCTAACTAATGATTACATAAGACATGAACCTAAACTGAATACCACAAAAGAGATTTGCATTTAAAGAAATGAGTAGACTTTAAGGGCTTTAAGGAGTTTCCATTGAGTCTATCTGTTATCTCTTGAAGGTCTTTTCAAAAGCATGTAACTTTTTCATTTCTCACGGGCAGCTGTTTTTTCCAGCACCAGTTTGTTAGAAAAAATTGGCCTTCCAAATCAGTGTGCAAGGTCATGCTAGCACAAAAGAAGGAAGATTACATTCTGAGAACAATGGGGAGGGAAAGAAGAAGAAGAAAAAATACAACAGACACATGAAAAAGTGTTCAGCCTCACTCATCATCAGAGAAATGTAAATCAAAACCACATTGAGATATCACTTAACCCCAATAAGAATGACCATCATTAATAAAACAAACAACAACAGATGATGGCAAGGATGTGGAAAAAGAAATGCTTCTACACTGCTGGTGGGAATGCAAACTAGTGTAACCTCTTTGGAAGACAGTGTGACGATTTCTAAAAGAAGTGGAAATTGACCTTCCATATGACCCAGCAATTTCTCTATTGGGAATATACCCAGAGGAACTCAAATCATACTACAAAAAAGAGACTTGCACAAGTATGTTTGTTGTGGCTCTACTCACAATAGCAAAAACATGGAACCAACAATTCTGCCCATTGAAGCTGAACTGGATTTAAAAATGTGGTAGATGTACACAATGGAGTATTATGCAGCCATAGAGAAGGACAAGCATATGGACTTCACAGCAACTTGGATGGATTTAGAGCACTCATAAGTGGACCTTGAACAATTATAATAATATAAGAAAGGGATTGGCAATAGTGGGAAACTGTGAGGGGAGGAGATGAGATTGGCAATTGAGGGAAACTGCTAGGGGAGGGAGGGGCATACCTCATTAACAGGGGTACATGCATAATCAATGTTTGTATATCTAACCCTGAATTGTAACCCACAGATTTGAAATTTTTTTTAAAAGTGCCATTTTGTTTTCAGCTAGCTTATTGTTTATGTAAGATGCAATCATCCACAAAAGCAAAAAAAAATTAAGAAAAGCAAGAACTCCTCTTTCTAGTTCCTTATTATAAGGAAAGCTAAAAAAGGAAACTTATATAATTTACAGACTATGTAAGTTGAGGTTCCACATTTAAAAGGAAAAGGACACATTTTTTTCTGATTATAGATAAAATTAAAATACTTGAACTTTTAGACTGATAAACACAGAAGTCTAAAGTGTCAGTTGAGTTTAGGAGTTGAAAATGTGATTAAATAAGTTTATCAATTTCAAACATCTACAAAGGTCAGGAAGACCATATACTTGAATAGGGTTTAGAGAAGAGAGTGGCAAACTGAAGAATACATGCCCTGTATCAGTGATTGCATGTAGAATTAACTATGCCTGAGCCTCCACTCAGAGATTCTAATGGTCATAAGTGGGACCCAGGAATGTGAATATTTTAAAATCAAAGAATTTCTTTTCATTTCAGCCTCAGATGTCATAAAAAGTTGTTGCTAGGATGAATTACAGAACTGATAAAGACAGATATTCTAGCATTTCGAGAAAACTAGCTTTTTGTCATTTGGATTTACAGTGTCATCAGATGTTGCAAAATGTTTGGGGTTTTTTTTATAATCAATATTTTTTATTATGATATTATGGAGTACACTTAAGGGTTAGGTATACAAATATGCATCGTTTAGGCACACTTGTTGATAAGAGGTATCTCCCCAATCCCCAGACAGATATTTACTACCATTAATCCCATCTCCCCTCCGCTCCCCTCCCCATAGTTTCCCACCACTGTCAGTCATTTTCTTATGGTATTACGTTGGATGATCAAGGTCACTATATGAGTGAGAACTTGTGATACTCGGATCTTTGTTTCTGTGAGAGGTCAGTCAGTATTATAGACTCTAGTTCCATCCAGGTTGCTGCGAAATTCATGATTTTGTTCTTTTTTATGACTGTGTAGTATTCCATTGTGTATATATACCACATTTTTTAAATCCAGTCGTCTTTTGATGGACAGTATAGTTGTTTCTAGGTTCTTGCTATTATGAACAATGCTGAGATAAACATACATGTGCAGGTATCTTTTTTATAGAGTGCTTTGAGTTCTTCAGGGTATATTCCCAGTAGGGGGATTGCGGGATAATATGGGAGGTTGATATTTAGAGCTTTTAGGAATCACCACACTGCTTTCCACAGAGTTTGCACTAGTTTACACTCCCACCAACAGCATAGAACTGTTCCCTTTTCACCACACCCTCTCCAGCAACTGTTATTTTTTGAGTTGTTGATAATTGCCATTCTGACTGGAGTTAGGTGGTATCTCAGTGTGGTTTTGATTTGCATCTCCCTGATGATTAGTGAGGTTGAACATTTCTTCATGTGTCTGTTGGCTGTTCGGAAGTCTTCCTTTGTGAAGTGTCTGTTCATATCTTTTGCCCATTTTATAATGGAGTTGTGTGTTTTTTTCTTTTCAGTATGTATGAGTTCCTTGTAGATCCAAGATGTTAAGCCTTTGTCAGACCTGGAGTTGGCAAATACTTTTTCCCAGTCTGTAGGCTGTCTCCCTGCTCTCTTGATGGTTTCTTTGGCTTTGCAGAAGCTTGTCAGTTTAATGAGGTCCCACTTGTCTATCTTATCTCTTATGGCGTGTAGGTTTTGGGTTTTGTTCAGGAATTGGATGCCAGTTCCAATTTCCATGAGGAAATTTCCTTCATTTTCTAAAGTTCTTATGGTTTGAGGTTTTCATTTAGGTTTCTGATCCATTTAGAGTTCATTTGTGTATGGGGATAGATAGCGGTCCTGTTTCAATCTTCTGCATATGGTCAACCAGTTTTCCCAGCAACATTTACTGACTAGGTTCTCCTCTCCGCAGTGGTAGGTGGTGGAGGCTTTGTCGAAGATGAGTTGGTTGAGAAATTGAAGTTTTGCTACTGGAATCTCAATTCTATTCCATTGGTCTATATGCCTGTTCCTATACCAATACCAAGTTGTTTTGATGATTGTAGCTTTATAGTAAAGTTTGAAGTCTGGTAATGTGATACCATCTGCTTTGTTTTTTTTTTGCTGAGGATTGTTCTGGCTATTCATGGACGTTTGTGTTTCCATATGAATTCCTGTGTTGTTTTTTTCTAGGTCTGAGAAGAATGTTGCTGGTAATTTGTTGGGTGTTACATTAAATCTGTAGATTGTCTTAGGTAAGATGGACATCACAATGTTGATTCTTCCAATCCATGAGCATGGGATATTTTTCCACTTGTTTGTGTCATCTTTGATTTCTTTGAGCAGTGTTTAGTAGTTTTCATTGTAAAAGTCTTTCACGTTTCTGGTTAGGAAGATGCCAAGGTATTTCATTTTTTGTGTGTGTGGCTATTGTGAATGGAATTGTGGCTTTTATTTGGGTTTCTGTTCATTTTTGGTGTAAAGAAATGCAATTGTCTTTTGCACATTTATTTTATATCCTGAGACTTTGCCAAAGACCTTTATCAGTGTAAGGAGGTTTTTGACAGATTCTCTTGGGTTTTCAAGGTACACAATCATGTCATCTGCAAAGAGAGATAACTTGACTTCCGCTTTTCCTATTTGGATACCCCTGATTGCCTTCTCTTCTATGATTGCTCTAGCCAGGACTTCCAATACTATATTGAACAGGAGGGGTAAGAGTGGATTTGTCTTTTTCCAGTTTTCAGGGGAAAAGGTTCCAATTTTTGTCCATTTAGGAGTATGCTGGCTGTGGGTTTCTCGTAGATGGCTTTTACTATTTTGAGGTATGTTCCCCGTATGCCTAGATGTTCGAGGATTTTTATCAAGAAAGGGTGCTGGATTTTATCAAAAGCTTTTTTTGCATCTAATGATATAATCATGTGGCTATTGTTTTGACATCTGTTGATGTATTTAATTACATTTATGGTTTTATGAATGTTGAACCAGTCTTGCATCTAGGGGATGAAACCTACTTGGTCATGATGGATGATTTTTGAGATGTGTTGTTGAATCCGGTTTGCTAGGATCTTGAGGGTTTTAGCATCTATGTTCATCACAGATATTGGCCTGTAGTTCTCTTTCTTTGTTGGGTCTTTACTTGGCTTGGGTATCAATGTGATGCTAGCTTTGTAAAATGATTTGGGGAGAGTTCCTTCTTAATTAATGGCCTGGAATACCTTCAGTAGGATTGGTATCAGCTCCTCTTTAAATGTCTTGTAGAATTCTGCTGGAAAACCATCTGGTCCAGGACTTTTTTTTTTTTTTTTTTTTGGTAAGTAGTTTTCTTATTACGTAGTCAATTTCCATGATTGTTATTGGTTTATTTAGGGTCTCAATTTCTTCTTGTTTCAACCTAGGCAGGTAGTGTGATGACAGAAAGTCCTCTGTTTCCTTAAAGTTTTCAAGTTTGTTTCCATACAAGTGTACTTAGTAGTCTCTAATGATCTTTTGTATTTCTTTAGGGTCAGATGTGACTTCATCTTTTGTGTTTCTGATTGTGCTTATTTGGGTTTTTTCTCTCTTTTTCTTGGTCAGTCTAACTAGGGAAGCATCAATATTGTTTATCCTTTTGAAGAACCAGCTTTTTGTTTCATTGACTTTTTTTTGTATTATCTTTTTGTCTTCTATGTCCTGGATTTGGGCTTTTATTTTGGTGATCTGGATACTTCTGCTGAAATTAGGGTTTTTGTGGTCTTGTTTTTCTAGCTTCCTTAGGTGGTTTGTTAGGCTGTTAATTCGTGATCTTTCCATGTCTTCATGTGCATTTGTAGGGATATAAATTCCCCTCTTACTGCAGCTATCATGGCGTCCCAGAGATTTTGGTAAGATGTTTCTTCATTTTCATTTGTTTCCAGGTATCTTTTGATCTCTGTTTGATTTCATCATTGACCCAGGAGTTGTTTAGCATCATGCTGTTTAATGTCCACATCTTTGTGGGTTTTGGAGGGACCTTGTTGGTGTTAATGTTTATTTTTATTCCACTGTGGTCCGAGAAGGTGCATTGTAAATTTTGGTCCTTTTAAATTTTTTATGCTTGATTTATGGCCAAGTATGTAGTCGATCTTCGAGTTCGTTCCACGTGGTGATGAGTAGAATGTGTATTCTGTGGTCTTTGGATGGAATGTTCTGTAGGTATCAATTAAGTCCATTTGGTCAAGAGTCACATTGAGGTTCCAGATCTCCTTGCTGATTTTTTGTCCTGATGATTTGTCTAGGGTTGTGAGTGAGGTATTAAAGTTCCCATTTATGATGGTGTTAGAGTCAATATCTTTCTTTAGTTTTCCTATAAGCTGCCTTATGAAAGTTGGCGCTCCTATGTTTGGTGCATATATGTTTAGGATAGATATTTCTTGTTGATGGAGTGAAACTTTTATCATTATCTAGTGGCCCTCTGTATCTTTTTTAATGTTTGATAGCTTAAATGGAATTTTGTATGAAATTAGGATCATGAATTCTCCTTTCTTTTGTGTTCCATTCACCGGAAAATTTGTTTCCCAAACTCTTACTTTGAGTCTGTGCATGTCCTTTCTAGTGAGATGGGTCTCTAGATGGCAATATATTGTTGTCTGGTGATATTTTATCCATTTTGCCATTCTATGTCTTTTCAGTGGTGCATTTAGTCCATTCACATTCAGGCTAATTATTGAAATGTGAGAGTTCATCCCTATCATAGAGTTCATATAAAGTTGTTGTCTTCCACTTGGTTTTTTGTCTTACTTTTGGTTTTGGGGTTGATTCATGTGTATTTTATTCTTTTTCCTGTATTCTTGTGAAGAATGTTGTTCTTTTTTCCTTTACTTCTGTGTTTAGTATTTTCTTAAGTATTTCATGTAGAGGTGGTCTGGTAGCAACATAAGTTCTTAGGGATTGGATATCTGGGAAAGATTTTAATTCTCCCTCACTGATGAAGCTTAACTTGGCCAGGTACGTTAATCTTGGTTGAAATTGTTTATCTTTTAGGACTTTGAAGATAGGGCTCCAAGCTCTCCTAGCCTGCAGGGTTTCTGTAGATAAATATGCTGCTATTCTAATTGGTCTTCCATGGTAGGTGATCTGGCCCTTTTCTCTTGCTGCCTTTAGAATTTTTTCTTTTATACCTACTTTGTTTATTATGTGTCTGGGAGTTGGTCTTCTCCTCTGTTGTCTTGCAAGTGTTCTCTGAATCTCTTGTGTTTGAATTTTTGCATCACTGATTATATTACAGAAGTTTTCTTGAATAGTCTCATGGAAAGTTTGTTCCAGCATGGGCTCTGTCTCTCTTTCTGCCTCAGGAAGGCCAATTACTCTTAAGTTCGGTCTCTTGAAGTAATCACTCATCTCTTGAAGGCTTTGTTCTGTCTTTTTAAGCTTGTTTTCTGTGTTTTTAACAATTTGGGATAGTTCTATATTTTGGTCCTCAAGCTCTGAGATTCTTTCTTCTGCTTGACTAATTCTGCTTTCCATGCTTATCAGTTTGTTATTTATTTCATTCACAGCATTCTTTATTACTGTTATCTCAGTTATCAATTCCTTCCTAGTTTCTTCTTGTCTCTCCTCAATTCTTTTTAATCTCTCCATTAATGTCTTGATATCTAGGTTTGTAGTTTAAGACCAGTCATTCTGGGGGCTCTTCATTGTTTGCATTCCGAAGTCAGTTTACTCGTGTCTGCCCTCCCAGGGGTCTGGGAAAGGAGGTACAAAAGAGAAAAATAGTGGAGGAAGAGGGGGTCAATAGGAAGTTAGAAAAAGAGAAGAGTGAGAGGGAAAACAGACATACATACCAACTAGCAGGTGAAAAAGAGACACATGGCCAGAGAGAAGTGAAAAAAGCACACAAGCAAAATTCCCTAAAGAATATTGGTAGCTACACAAAGACAGACCAATAAAATCATGCCTTTTGTTGCATTTTCCCTAACACAAACAGATAGTGTAAGTCAAAAAAGCAAACAAAAGTGAGCAAAACAAACAGTCAAAATGATAAAATCAAAAGTCAAAATAAGAAATCGCACTAGCTTTGGAATCTTTCCTGAGTGTCTAAAGTTTCTTCAGCTCTGATCTCCAGCCTCTCCCCTTTGCTTTCATTGTAGGCAGCTAGATTTACCGCAGCTTGGGTTTGTTCTTTTAGCCTGCTGCCTTGGAGGTCTGCGACGCTTAGTTGCCTGTGTCTGATTCAGCATAGGGGAGGGGATTTGTCTCCTGTTTAGCGACTTTACCTTAGGAACTGAGATGGAAGCTGCTCGTAGGTGGGCAGGCAATGCAAATCTCTTCCTGGAGAATGGCCGAGGTGGCAGCTCCTCTTTCACGAATCCTTTCTCTCTGCTCATCTGGGTCCCTGGGCAATCCACTATGATGGGTTGTGGTGGCATGTGAGGCACCGGGGATCAGCTACACAGCTAGGCCCTGGATCCGGGGTGCCATCAGCAGGCTGGGGTGGAGATGGGAGTCGGGAGTTCCCTCCTCTGGAGCTGAGATTCTCCGATCAGCACCTCCTTAAGATATGCTGTTCCTGGCCAGGCTCGGTGGCTTGGCCTGTAATCCTGCGCCTTTAGGAGGCTGAGGTGCGTGGATTGCCTGAGCCCGCAGATTTGAGACCCACCTGGGCAGCAAGACCTCATCTCTATAATAAATCAAAAAATCAGCTGGGCGTGGTAGCACATGCCTGTAATTCTGGCTACTTGGAAGGCTGAGGTGGAAGGATTGTGGGAGCCCAGCAGGTCGAGGCTGCGGTGACCGGGAGTGGCCACTGCACTCCAGTCTGGGTGACAGAGTGAGACTTCAACTCAAAAACAAACAAACAAAAAAGATATACTGTTCCCTTACAGAAGCATGGGGTCACGTGCTGGGTGCCTCAGCCAGGGTGGGCCCAGAGCTCCAGAGCTCCAAAGCTCCAAAGGGCAGGCGAAGAGTGGAGAGAGTGGCCCCTCACAGGGTACTTCAGCCAGAAATGGAACCAGTATCTCTGAGGGGCAGGCACCCAGACCCTCCCTGGGTGACTGGCAGCTTGGTGCTGGGTGATGGGTGAGATGATGTAACCACGAGGGAGCCGAGAGCCAAGACTCCCGTGTGGGCAGGGTCACGTCTAGTGGAGCAGCAGCAGCCAGGGGACATAATATCTGGCCCTGCGTGGGACCAAGGGTCCCTGGGCTTCAGACCGGTGTGGCTGGTGGTGGGCAAGGGGGTGGGGGAAGAAAAGTAATAATCTTTTTGGAAACTCATGTTCAGAGAATCTCACAATTCCACTTATGCCGTCACCATCTTACCAGAACTCCACAAAATGTTTTTAAAAACATTGTCAGGGCAAGGTTTTAGGCTGAAACCCAACAGCAGGTCATGGGTTTGTAACTTTCAATTGGAGATTTTTTTCTTTTCATTTTGAAGTAAGGTGCTGAAAATAAACATGTGATTTAGAATCAAAGAACCTGCTTTCAGCTGTGTGAAATTTGGCTATTTAATCTTCTGGTTCCTTGTCTATAAAACTGACATAATAGAATATGGCCTATCTATAAAACATAAGACAGTCATGAAGATCAATTATCTGGAAATGCATTTTCAGTCAGTTAGCATCAGACTGGATCCAACGACTAAACTGGTTTCTGCAGGAATCCATTTTTCTCACTACCTTTTTACTCTCTTTAACTGTGAATCTGGTTACTTTTGTAGGTTGCTTACTCCATAAGGCTAGAAAATTACTTCAACATAGAGACTATATATGTTGATTCTAGAGAAAGAGACATACTTTCCCTCTTTTGATGTCAATATGGTAAATACTAGGTAAGACACTTAGGAAAAACATAATTTTAGAATACCATCTATTTCTGAAAAGAATTTTTGTGTTGTGAAGGATGGAAAGCTCCAATCGATTGTATCTATTATGCTCATAACTGTTGTGCAATATGGTTGGAAGCGAGCATCATATTTGAAAGTCCATATTTGGTCCAAAGTTTTTTCCCCAAAATATCAAAATGCTAGAAGCCGTTACCAGATAATATGAACCTGCAGGGGGAAAAAAGAAAGAAAAGAGAGAAATAGACAGTTAGTAGACAAAATAATTAACTAAATGGTTTCAAACATGGCATGAAAAACACTATATAGCAAACAGTTACAATTAGTATTTCTATATCCACTAAAAACTAAAAAGAAAAAACTAAAATCATGCAGTGTGGGACATGGAGGAGAATATTTCTCAACACACAAAAAATAATATTTCTAAACACAAAGAATTCGTGCTAAATGTATTTTCCTAAAGTTTTGACAATTTTTTTTTAGGTTTTTGTTAACATACCACACTTTCAACCTCAAACTTACTTTCAGTTTTGGAAAAAAAGGAAACTATAAAGAAAGTACCAGCACAAGGGGAAAAAGTCTCCTCACTGTGTCACCCAAGACCTATCATTACCTCGAGCATATTAACTCTCTGCTATCATTTCTTCTTCTTAAAATAAATCTGCACTCTAGTAAGGCCAATCACTTTTATGCTAATTGAAAAAGCCTAATTATTCTAAAAAGTAGAGATGTATGGTCTTTACCTAGTTGGATTAAAAAAACATTTTTCCAGAGAAGGTAAGAAACCGATTCAGACATAGGTGGCATAAGCACCTGCAACCTCCAGAAAAACTAGAAATCAGGTAGCAAAGCTTTCAGCACCTAATACTAAATGGAACACTAACCCTCTCTTGGGGCTTCAAAATATATGGCAGTGCCTTTACTTAAGGGCACCAATTGGTGGTGGAAACAGCTTTGGGGAGAGTGGACCTCTCTCTGTAATATCATTAGCCTAGGCTCAAGGTATAAAGAAACTCAAGATGAGGATAGCAAGAAGGACAAAGGTATTGGTTGCTTTCTCATGAAGAATCCACATATCCATCTCTTTCTGCTCATTTCTGTATTATATGGGGTCTGACAATTAAGTTCGTGAACTCATCCTAGAAAAGTGTTACATACCTCGCTGCTGAATATCACTACAGTCATCTTCAAAGTACTCTCCTTGGGAAGCTATGGACCAATGCCAGCACCTAGACCACCCATCAAAGCAAGTTTGGAACTCTTTCTGGAATGGCCATCAGAGTTGTCTTCGTAATATGCTTGATGTCCTAAATGTCATCCAAAATGTCTTTCTTTCAATATTTCCTTTCCTTTCAGGTAAAGAAAAAAGTCATTTGCCACCAGATCAGGTAAGTAGGGAGGGTGTTCCAATACAAGATACCACCATATGTCAGCATGAACCCAGCTATAAGACACTGATATATCTAGGTTATGAAAACTTATTGAGTTGTTTGTACAGTGCTGCCAACATAAGCACACGGTAGAGAGTTCAATAACTTAATTTCAGACTTTGTATTTAGTAGAATGTTATCAACTGAACCAAACTCCCTTGTATAGACAGAAAACACTCCTACTCTCAATGATTCAGTTTTCCTATGGTTCATTCTTTCATCTCTAATCACTGAAAGAGAAGGTTGAATCTTTGATTACTTAAATATCAGTGCTATGCAGGGGGACCCCCGCCCACAAAAAAAACCAGAATTATCTTTTGGAGGCTTGGTCTCTTGTAGTTCAGGCTTCTTCTGCTAGGTATTCGAGGAATCCATCTATTTCAATCTGAAAGTTTTGAGAAGGTTGTGACACCATTTATGGTAAAAACATCCCAAGTTATGCCAAAAAGGTGACTGGTTCTTTCACCATGACACTGCACCTGCCCACACCGCACTGAGTGTTCAGCATGACCTCCCACCCCCCGCATTTGCCCAATCTCACCCAAGAGACCTTTTTTGTGTTGTTTCCAAGGAAACAACACAAAACGTCAAAGGGAGACGTTTTGCCAGTGTGGAAGAGGTGAAACAAAAACGTCAAAGGGAGACATTTTGCCAGTGTGGAAGAGGTGAAACAAAAAACGGCAGAAGTACTAAAAGGTATCAAAATTGACCAATTAAAAAACCACTTTGAGCAGTGAAAAAAGCATCTCAATAGGTGTATTGCATGAAACACAGAGTACTTCTAAGGTGACTAAAGTTTAAACATGTAAGAATAAAAACACAATTTTTATAAGTTAATTCCTGGTGTGTATTTTTTATTTTAATTTATTTTATTTTATTTTATCTTTGGTTCCCCCTTGTATGTGATAAGAACTGTCCAACACCTGCACTAAACAGGTAAAATCTACTCTCATTATTCTTTTATAATGGGAAAATAAACACCTTAACAATACAAAATTAAGCTAGTTTTTGTCTGCTTTCAAATCAATCTAGCGTTATTTAGTGAAATGTTAAGTGACCCTCTACACACCAAGTGTCTTAATGGATACTGAGCTAAATCTAAAAATTTTGTATTCATAATGATAACTATGAGAATAAAAGAAGACACAAATTATTTCATATTCTATATGTGGAACTTAAAGTGCAGCTCAGTAGAAATTACCCTTACAAAATTGTATGTGAGGTATTTATTTATATGATGGTAAATCTTAAAAGTATAAAATTATCTAGAAAAATTGTTTATGTACAAAATGCATTATTTTATGTTAAAAAGTAAATAAAAACATAGAAACAAAATATGAATTCTTTCAAAACAGAAATATTGTATTTATTGTATTATAGTTATTTAATTATGTCAATGAGGATTAAATTTTTATTATGCAGAGTAGTTTTGAAAGAATTCACAATGCCCATAAATACAAATGGAGAGGTAAAATATTTACTCTTAGCAGTTGGTTTAATTCATTTATAGGTAGGAACTGGATTTGTGAAAAGTAGATTTGAATTGTTGTTGAGTAAGTAGAACATTTCGGGCCCAAGTTTCACAAAGAATAAGGAAAACACACTGCTTGATAGAACAGTGAGAATGAAGAGAAAAAATAAGGTTACAATATATTCAAGTTTGCAGAGAATTGTTCTTAAAAAATCAGTTTATTAATGAAATCTAATTAATTGTAAAATAACAAATGACACGTTATTTTCTTACTTCACATTTATTCTTATTCCACACATGATTTGTATTTAATTTCTTTCATTTCTAAAGCTTCTATTGATTCATACATACTGAAAATTTCAAGCTTTTAACTTTAATTAATATATTTTTCCAATCTAGATTCTTGTATACAAGTGTCTACTAGGCCACTCCCCCTAGATGTTGAGAGAAACACAAACCTCAATGTACCTCAAACAGAACAAGTTATACTAGTCAAGTAAATATGTTTCTTTTCTACTTTGACCTTAGCTGCAGGCAACAGAAACTGCCAACACCAGCGGAAAATATTTCCAGTGTCCTCAATGAGCTGGAATCTAGATATTGCTGATGCTACCTCACATGTCCCAGCCCCAGTCTGACTTCACCATTACCCCACCACTGTGCTTAAATAGCTTAATAATTGAGGTCTGAGGCAGCTGTATTCAAAATGCTCTTCAGCACCCCCAGATTCAGGGTAGGCTAGGAAGCTGAAAAGCTATTTTTAACTTTCACAGTTGGAAAGGGCTCTCGTGTCATCTGTACTCATGTGGTGAAGAACTTCTTGACCAAAGGAGAATGGTACTGTTCATGCACATCAGGAACCATGATAAGTAGATATCTACTATACTGTAGCCCTTCAATCATCTCAATCAAGTGCCTGGAAGCCATCCTAAAATTACTAGTCTCCTTGTATAAATATTGGATGAGATATGTTTCAATGGGAACAAAGAAAATTGGAGCAGAGGGGCTTATTACCACATTACGGGGTAAACATTTTAAAAGAAAGACACATTTTAAAAGAGAGACACATTTTAAAAGAAATCTGTGTAGACGTAACAAATGCAGTTAATAAAGATCTCTTAGATGAATGAAGCCCTCTAAAAGTCTGGTGAAGGAGTTGACTAAAAAAACAAAACAAATTTTTTAAAAAACCACAAATATCACAGGCACACAAACACACAATACGATCTCAAACACAAATACATACAGTACATAGATATTTGAATATAGTTCAAAAAACCTTTGATGTTCAAGAACTTATTTTAGAATACTTCTTTCAGCTATATTTCTTTCCTCCCCTTTATTTTTTAAAAACCATAGTACTTACTACAATATTAAGTTGTGTAGCCTAAAAAAAAAAGTGGTCTTAACTAGAGTTTCCATATTTAGTATTGGTGAATTTAATTGACCTGTAGAATGAAGAAATTAAAACCCTGCATGGAAAGTATTAAAATAAATTGCACTAGTATTATCTATGAGCAAAAAAAGAAAGATCTAAAATAACAATGATGGGTCATAGTGAGCAAGAGCATTATTTATTCTGAAAATACAAAATGTGATGTAATTGAAGTGGCAAACCTACCCCCACTAATATTTTGCTTCTCATCTTTAGCAGCTGAGATACTATGTGGTTAACATATAGAGGAAGGTAAGGGTGGACAAGAACTTGGGGAACACACATCCTGCCTTTTCTTTGACAAGTACAGTACTGAAATTATTTAACCTGGAAAATTTTACATGCTTATTCTTTCAAACAATATTTATTTCATAAGAGAATGGAATCACAGGCATATAAAACATATTTAATAAGAAATATATAAAATGTATATATAGAGGGCTAAATAAGTTCTATCATCACTCTGAGAAGGAGTAGCTATTTTATTTTAATTTAGAAAGAAAGCCAGATAGATAAAATATTTTTTTAGCAAAGGATCATGGTACATATGTCATTTAAAAAATATATTACACTCAATTTTTATTCCGTTCCAGTAGGATAAAAAGAACTTGAGGTGAAACTGAATGGATATCTAAACTTTAGATAAATGTTTTATTGTCACAGGAGACATTAGTTTCTAAAACTTCCTTCTGAAATTAAAAAGGAAGATTTCAAAAATATTGAGAATGAAATTCACTCTTACACAATATACTACTTTGCCTCCCCCTTTCCTGCGGCAGTTTTGTTAATTTTTTTTTTTTTATTATTTTGTTAAGGTCTATCACTTTACACTCTAGTCTGCAATGATTATTTATTCAGTTTTAATATTTCTTTTAAAATTTTTTTTAAATTTTAAACATATGGGGTACAATTCAGGGTTAGGTATACAAATGTTCATTATGTAGGTATCCTTGTTGATGAGATGTCCCTCCCCTCCCCTAGCAGTTTCCCACTACTGCCAATCCTGCACCTTCTTCCCCCGGCAGTTTCCCACTACCTGTAGTATTATGATAATTGCTCAAGTCTGCTTATGAGTGTGAACATGTGATGCTCAGTTGCTTCTGTGATAGCTCACACAGTATTATAGACACTAAGTCCATCCAAGTTGTGCAAAGTTCATAATTTTAACTTTTATAGCTCATAATATCCCTTACTGGGAATATACCCAGAGGAACTCAAATCACTCTATAAAAAAGATACCTGCACACGCATGTTTATTGCAGCATTATTCACAATAGCAAAAACATGGAAACTACCATGCTGCCCATTAAAAGAGGACTGGATAAAAAAATGTGGTACATATACATGATGGAGTATTTCACCAATCCTTTTCTTATAGTATTATGATAAATATTCAGGGTCCACTTACAAGTGAGAACATGTGGTACTCAAATCTTTGTTTCTGTGATAAATCACTGAGTATTATAGATATAGAGATACCACCTAACTCTAGTAAGAATGGCCATTGTTACTAAAACAAGAAACAAAGTTGCTGACGGAGATGTGTATAAAAGGGAACACTTCTACACTGTTGGTGGGAATGCAAACTAGTTCAACCTCTATGGAAAACAGTGTGGTGATTCCCAAAAGAACTAGAAATTGACCTTCCGTATGACCCAGCAATCTCCCTTCTGGGAATATACCCAGAGGAACTCAAAACATTCTACAAAAAAGATACCTGCACACACGTGTTTATTGCAGCACTATTTACAATAGCAAAATTGTGGAACCAACTGTGCTGCTGTCCATCAAAACTGACCTGGATTAAAAAAAAAAAATGTGGTACATATACACAATGGAATATTACAGAGCCATAAAGAAGAACAAGATTGTGGACTTTGCAGCAACTTGGGTGGATTTAGGGTAGCTATTTTAAAGGCAGATTCCAACAGAAATAAATAGAAAGGAGAATGACATTCCCAATGGAATGCAAGAGAGTTAAAGTTTTTGCTTTGTGCTTTGGTTTCCCAGCATACTTCCAGTTTGGTCCCCACTTCTCATCCATGTACTTTGCGTTTTTTCATTAGTTAATATGCTTGTGCTATATTTCCCTCAAAGACAAAGATGCATGGTTAAGTTGGAACATTTCCAAGGCTCTGAGGTTCTTCCTACTTTCCAAGTTGAATAAACATGAGTCATTTGTGATTTGCCTCTTTGAAATTCTCAGAAAACAGTAAATTCTGAGTTAGACTGATGATCAAACAATTTTTTGCAGGGTCAGTGCTCTGAGATTTCACTGTTTTGAATACCTGATAAGAGTATCACTGAACCAGATACAGTTTAAACAGCACTTGGAAGACTGAAGAGAGAATTTCTATGAGTATATGGTTCCACCAGGCAAGGATGGACTTGGAAGGAGAAGTCTCTTAATTTTCTCCTAAATTTTCTGCCAAAGTAATCATTATTGAAAATCTGAGTTGAATGAATGAGTTTAAAGACCATTTAACAAAGAGTTTCAAAGTACCAAAATAGTGTCATGTCAAAATGTATATGACCAGATGGATATTATGGAGTGATTCGGTGATAAAATTAAGCTTGTGATCTTCCAATTACTAAGTGTTTCTCTTCAATTTTTACTTTAAAAGATACACTTTTCTAGTACTTCCAAGAGAGATAAAATTTTCGAGTTGTCAACAAGGAATGGAATACTCAGGTGCCCATGTGAAAAACTAAGGACAAGTAGAGAAAAGTTAGTTTGATCAAAGTTGTTTCTAAGAAGAGTCATACTTCACTGGCCCCTGAGGAAATATTGTCAATAACTTAGCCTGTGATAAGGGAAATGACATTTGTGTCATTTGTGTTTCATAACTAAAACATTTGTTTTTAAAAAGAGTACCAGTCCAACAATGTTGAACCATAGACTGTGTAAAGAGACCTGAAACTTTCACTTATTCATTCAAGATACATTGGTTTCAGCACTTTACTTAGGATCACTGTGTGGCAAGTTTCTTAGAGGAGACAGGTATGAACAATTAAATCCAATTTATCACTGTAAGTTCTATAATACAGCTATGTTGAACCCAAGATGGCAGTATGAGATTGATGGGGAGAGTAACTAATGCTGCCTAGAAGACTGAAGAGAGAAAATTGCTTTTTATTTGCTTATTTGATTTTAAATTTGTTTTCAATTGAAGCAAGTCTTAATCCAGGTAGACAAATGGAGGAGTGTATATCAAGAAAAGGGCATCTGTGCTAGGGCACAAAATAGTAAAATAATATGAGTGTTTGAAAAATAATGCAAAATTCAACATGGAAAAGAAGGGGGGCAGATGAACTTGGTAACATAATTTGGCATTTGAATTATTAAAGGTAATTATTGAATTATTAATTTTAGGGGTCTTAAATTTTATCTTGGAGACAATAGAGTAGAAGTTTTAAAAATTAAGCAATGATTCTTATAAATAGATTTGTGTTCTAGAAGAAAACAACTCTGACGGTAATGTGAAAATTGAAAGGGAATAAATTATTATTGAGAAAAAGCAAGCAGTTTAGAGACTATCATGAATATCTGGTTGAGAGATAATAATAGAATAAAATATTTTGTAAAATTGAGGTGAGAGAGGAACAAATTAGATATTTATATATAATTGCTGATCAATCTTATTTTGTCAATAAGAAAATGAAGAGTTTAAAC
Source organism: Carlito syrichta (assembly GCF_000164805.1). Lineage (NCBI taxonomy): Eukaryota > Metazoa > Chordata > Mammalia > Primates > Tarsiidae > Carlito > Carlito syrichta. The sequence continues at coordinate 49,138 of NW_007074601.1, read as the reverse complement.
ATGAATCTCAAGCTTCTGGTTTGAATGTTTTATAGAAGCTGAAAACAAATTATAGAACCTTAGTCTAATTCGTTTACTAAACTGGACATAAATGTTGGGGAAAAGTGAACTGGCAAACAAAGAATCAAAATCCTACACAAACCAGCTGAGTAATGTTGAATAATTAACTCAATTATGCTTGACTCATGTTCTTCATCTGTCAAGACAACGGTTTGGACTAGATGATTTCCAGGGCCCTTCCATCTCTGAAATTATGGCTCTGACTACTTGTGTATATTAACTTTGCATTGTTTTGTAACTGTATCTTGGAAAGGTAGGTGGTTGTGCTCTGCAACATTTTCTTTTGAAAAATGTGACAGGACAGGCATGAAGGGATCCAGAGGTACAGAAAGGGAAGTGATAACACACAGGAGGCACATGAAACTCATTTTGAAAGACTAACCTTAGTTAATATAAAGATACTGTTACCCATAGAGAAAATGGAAAGAGGGTGAAAGCAGCACTCCTGAATTTACTTCTAACCAGAAAACTGAAGCAAAACAAAAAAGATCAAAGAGATTGACAAAAACAGACCAATAAGGTGAGATTTGACAAGCAGTGTTCAAGAAGTGCCACAGCAAGCTGGGTTTGTGAATCACAAGACCCAATCACTCCAATCCTTCTGCCATGTGACTGCAGTTCCTTTCACTGGAAGAAAAGGATCCTCCCCTCTCCCTGACTTGGTTGGCAGGAAATAAACTTCAGTCAACAGGTTGTTCACAGTGATTTGAAACATACTGACCAGTCGGACTTCCTTTCTTGCATCTCTGATGCCTCTGTGAGAAGAGCTTCCAGGGTAGCTGTTTCCTCTTCTACTTGGATCCCAAGTTAAACCTCGGAGAAGACGAGCACAGCCAGATTTTTAGAGCCACACAGTGCCAGCTTCCATCAGACAAGCCCCAACCCACGCAATACAGACTGGTGAGTGAGAATAAATGTTGCATTCACCCAGATTTTGGGGTGAAATTTGTAACATAGCATGGACGTGACAATAGTTTTAGTGGTGCAAAAGTAAAATTTATGGTTTTAAAATAGCACATAAAGTTTTGGAATAATTTGTACTACAAGTAAAGCTTTGAAAGATATAATCTAGACATAGATTTCTCCAATCGCTGTCTCACTCAAACACACAAACACTGCTTGGCTCCTGATAAAAATGTTTTGGAGAAGTTAGATTACATTTATATTTATTTATTGAAAATCTCAAAATACAAAAATGGTTGGAACTCTATGCCTTATAACCAACCTAAAAAAATTGTCAACCCATTACTTTCTGTTTGTTTCTCAAGCAGATGACTCCCAAATATAGACTTGAGATGTATCCATTCTCACCTATATCAGAGAAATTATATGACTACAATCATCTTAGTATGATGTCACTAATGCAAAACTTTTTGTTGTTGAATTTGAGAACTGCTTCCTATTTCTGGGAGCGGACGTTCTGCGTGTGAGAATAGTCAAAACATGGTACCAAACAAAGAATCCATGGAATTTAGTAGAGTGGATAAATGAACAGAGTCAACCAGTATTCGTGCTCTGCCACATATTAGCTGTGTCACTTAGGGAAGCTTTTTAACCTCTTTGTTGTTTTAAGGAGTTGACTCATTTGTGAATGAAGAATAATGATATCTCCTACTTGATAATGTTATTGTGAGTTTAAATGAAATCATACACGCTAAGAATTCAGAACTGGGTTTACTATATAGTAAGCATACAATAAACGTTAGACATGATTCTTTCTATTATGAAAGCAAATTATTATTCTTTTCACGGAGTTTGTGTTACTTCATGCTCCAGTCATTTAGAAGTAGGTCTGTGGCTGGAATATACATGATCAAAATTAACTAAAAAGTTTGGTAGATGAGTGTGGTGGTGTGGAGACCCAATGTATTGGCTTCATACACTACAGTATTGAACCTTACTTCATTTTCACTGAATCCAACAGTAAGAATTGCTTCAGATTTTCCAACTACCTCCAGTTGTTCCTCACACTGCTTTGAGATATGATGACTCTTGGATGGTTGTGTGCCAAAGGGAAGGAGCTATGTGGACCATCAGACTTCTGAGGAAGTTTAGTCACAATGTTTATATTAACATTTTATTCACATTTTAGATTACTTTCCTTCATATTGTTGAAGCTGTCATAAATCCAAGTAGTGGGCAGGGATCCTGAATCCAGTGCATTTACTGCAGTCTTACATTTTTTTTCTTTTACTTGAAAAGTGACATGGATTACGATCTGATGCCGATGAATTCAGGAGAGCCTCAATCTTCAGGTAAGGCAGATCTGTATGATAGGCTTTAAATACTATTCTTGAAGTTAAAAAAAAAACAAAATTCACTCTGACTTCTAACCTTTCCGAGATGATACTTTTTCTCTCTTTTTTCTGTACCAAATTATTTTTAGCTATCAATTCAAGTTACCTCATAAATATATGCAACAGATTTTTCTACCAATTTAAAAATTTTATTTAGGTAAAGTTGACACACCAAATATGCACATTTAAAGTGCACAATTGATAAGTTTGACACATGTATGCAGTCATGAAACCATTAGCACATTCAAGATAATGATATCTGTCAGCATCAAATGCTTCCTCATTCCCCACTGTAATGTCTTCCTACTGTTCTTTTCAACTTGCCCTTCCTGAGACAAACACAAGGTCAACTTTTTGTCCCTGGGATTAGTTTAAATTTTCTGGGATTTTTATTAGATGAAATTATATAATATTTACCCATTTTGCCTACTTGATTTTATTCATTATAATTATCTTAAGATTCATTCAAGTTTTTGTGAGTATCAGTAGTTCATTCCTTTTCATTGCAAAGTAATATTCCCTCATACAGATATACCACAGTCTATTTATTGATTCACTCCATTGATGGGCATTGGATTGTTTCCAATTTGAGGTTACTTTCAATAAAGCTGCTGTAAAAATCTAAGTATAAGTTTTGGTATGGACATATACTTCTATTTATATTGTGAAAACATTTATGAGTATAATAGATGAACCCTATGATAGGTATATATTTGCCTTTTTAAGAAACGTTCATACTGTTATCCAAAGAGATTATTCCATTTTACATTTTCAGCAACAGTGAGTAAAGATTCTAGTTCTTCCACGTTGTCATCAACACTTGCTATGGTCAGAGGTTTTAATTTTAGTCATTCTAATAGGTATGTTACTATTTCTAAATTTGGTTTTATCTACATTTTCTTAATGACTAGCAATTATGAGTATTTTCTATGTGTAATTTTTCATTGATATGTCTTCTTTAGACTGTGTCTAACAGTACTTTTACTCATATTTTTATTGGGTTGCTTTCTTATTAAGTTTTGATAGTTCTTTATATGTCCTAGAAACAAGTACTTTATCAGATATTGATTTGAAAATATATTCTCATAGTATCTGGTTTGTCTTTTTATTTTATTAATACATTCTTTCTTTTGAAGAGTAGAAGTTATTAATTTTTAAGAAGTCAAATTTATTACTTTTTAAATGATTCATGCTTTTTAAATTGAATTAAATGAATTTGCTTAACCCAAGATCTTAAAGAATTTTTTATATTATTTTCTAAAAATTTTATGGTTTTAGGTTTTACATTTATTTCTAAGATATATTTTGAATTAATGTATGCATCTGGGATAAGGTATACAGTGAAATCATGGGGTTTTAGCATATGGATATTCAATTGTTTCAATATCACTTATTAAACTATCATGCTTGTGTCTTTGCCAAAACCTAGTGGCCACATATGTGAGGATATATATCTGAATTTTCTATTTGTCTATCTTTACAACAATAACATGCTGTATTGATAACTGTAGCTTTATGATAAGTCTTTAAACCAAGTAATGTTTGCTCTCCAACTTAGTACTTTTTTTAAACTTGTTTTGGTTATTCTAGTTCTTTTCAATTTATATTTAAATCTCAGAAACAACTTTCCATCATCCACAAGAACAAACGCTGCTAAGATTTTTGTTTGGATTTTGGTGAATCAATTTGGACGGAATTGACAGCTTAACCACCTTTTGTCTTCTGACTCATAGAAACCATTTATTTATGTCTGTAACTTCACTCAACAATGTTTTATAGTCTGCAGTGAACTAATATTATATATCATCTGTTATCATATTTATCCATAAGTATTTAATATTTTATTATAAATTATATTTTATATTTCAAATCTTCTATTGTTATTGCTAGTATATAGAAATATTTTTAGTTTGTTCATGTTGTGTGCATATTGATCATGTATCCTACAGTATTCTAAACACACTTATTAGTAATGGAACACAAATTAACTTTTCTATAGGAAATGATATCTCTTCGAACCTCACCATAGAGTCACAAGAACCTCCAAAAGAAAATAAAAAGAGGCTTTGTAGCTCTAAAGTTATCTTTATCTTCATCTTTTTTCTGGTGATTCTACTCACTACACTGGCCACAGTTTTAGCAGGTAAGTCACTTGTGTCCCAAATATGCTCATACTAACGTTCCTATAAAATAGTCTATTCTTTGCACTCCTCTCATACTTTAGTTCAATATATATTATAATACATTTATATGTATATCATGTATATTTATACATGTGTACATATGTATATAAAATGAGTTTACGTAGATAAAGTTTATTCTATACACTAGGTATTATGACTTTTTAATATATATGAGAATATATACATGATTTATATACACATATGTATATATAAATGCTATATATAAATATGTGCAGCTACTATATATGTGTATTTAGATAGAGAAAGAGAGAGCGAGCGAAAGAGAAAGGAAGAGGAAAAATAATGAGAGAAAGGAGTCATCATATGAACTAAGTACTAATCTAGATGTTGAAAATAAACAAGACAAATATAGTTCTTACACTCATGGAACTTACTCAACAGAAGAAAAAGTCATGAGTCAAATAATAAGAATAATGATTTCTGTAAAGAGGACATGAAGTAATAAAGTCCATATAAGTAAACAATTTTACCAAAGAGACAATGACATTGTGTTACATGAATGGGCATTCTTATTTCCAGTAAAATCTCTAGCATTCAATTACTCTTAATTAGGGTATACTATAAAAGTTATAGTTTTATACCTAATTATAAACCAGCTAAGAAAAATGTGTTCAAGTAAAAACATAGACAAAATCTACTAGCCAACTTTTAAAAATTAGCATTATTGATATTTTTGTTAACTTAAATCACAACTATTGAGAAAAGACAACTATTTAGCTCTTTCAAGAAAAATAATATATGAATTATAATACTAAAAAGAACAAAAGTTATTTTAATAAAGCAAAATATATGTTGATAAAGCATCTTAGGTTTTACAAGATATTTTCATATGCAGTATTTTATTTATGTTTTTGAGTAACTGAGAGAGGCAAGTAAAGTATTATTATTCTTTTTTACATTTGTTATATGTGAAGAACTGAACTTCAGAGATGTTAAACAGTTGTCTAAAGACTGCGAAGCAGGTTACAATTCAAGTTTAGCTTTCTAATTGCTGTTGTTTTTTACATAATCTATTATGTCGCCTCCTTATTGAATAAGCATATTTTCTATAGCTTATGTAAATAAGCAACCACTAATTTGTTAAGAGAACTGACATATGTCTAACCTGTTCTCAGGAAGATTGAATTTCTTCCAGGCCACCTACTAGCAAAGTCAATGCAGGTCACCTCTCACAAAATTCTGTGGTTTTTCCCTCAATGGAATTTCCTCAGTGGAATTTTCACAGATGCTTGTGCTTGTTCCCTGATTCAAACTATTTTTTAAAAACTCTCTTTTTAGCTCATCACACAAAGGGATAAATAGACAATTTATAAACACTAAGATGTTATCTAATACACTGATATTGAACAGTGGGACAGAATTCTATTTTCAGGTTTTGTTATTGGTTAGCCAAATCATCTGGCATCTAGCATATTAGTTTCCCTATGTACACAACATAGGATTCAGTTAGATAATTTTTAGGGTTACTTATGGTGCTAAAGCCCCCTACTTCTCTAAAATCATTAAGCAAAAGTATGAGATATTTAATATAACTTGAGGAAAGAAAGATAAGCATACTAAACTTATATAACCCAGATCAAATGACAATTTTTGTGCTTAAGCATAAAAACAGGCTTTTCCTATTTAATAGATGCTGACAATCAGGCTAAAACAATCTGTAATACAGTGAGTCAAAGACTTACTCAGAACTAAAATAAAAATTATTTTTGCACTTAAGTATACTTGAGAAGAATATATGTATGACGGTTGTAAATCCAAGGATGATACAATCATGTGTGCATATGCATCTCTAGATCTATATATGTAGATATAGATATACCTAGATATAGATATCTACATATCTATATAGATCTTCATATTCAAATATCTATAGAGATCTAGACATATACACATATATACATATATATTATTTATATATGTTGTCACATACAGCAAACAGGGATAAAATAATAAATACTGAGATAGAGAATGAGGAGGCAAAAATAATAACTATAATATATTAAATCTGATATTCTATTAGAAGCAGAGAACATGAAAAGATAGTTGATCAATTTCATTGGGTTTGGGTAGAAGAAATTCATAGAAAAGATTATGCTTTAACAGAATAGTTGTAATTCAAGTAGGCAATTTCCAGTTGGACAGGGATTGTTTTTCATTGTAAGATCAAGGTGGAGGTATGGCATTGGAGAACATATGCCAGCATGAGCAAAAACCCAGATGTTACATAAATGGCTTGTGTAAAAACTACACTAAGTTTAGTGTAGAAGAAATTAGATGAGAAAAATTATATACCTACAGAGAGAATAGAATCACAGAAGTAAACAAAGATCAAATCTTGATTTTTTAAAAGTTTAATAACTAGATCAAATACATCTCACTTAATTGTTTTATACACTTAAATTGAACTTATCTTTTTCTAGTCTATTTTTTGACAGTATGTTTTCATGAATCAGCATGCTATCAGTCTAGTACATATGTCATTGTCTATCTCTAATTTTGAGACTATCCTTTAGCTTAAAGTTCAAAACCTTTACCATGCCTATAAGCAACACTTGGCTCTTGATCAGAAATCTTTCTGGCATCATTTCTCTCTTGTTCTCTTCTCTCCAGTCACACTAGTCTTCTTCCTTTCTCAAGGAAAGAGGTCACTCACTATAGAGTCTTTGCATATTCACTTTCTTTTTGTTGCTAGCACACCTTTTTCATTCTTTGCTAGTTGTGAGTTCTATGCAAACTTAAGGTGTCAGTTTAAATGTCTACTCTAATTTTCACATCTATAATAGATCAGCATCCCTCAACACATATTCTTTTAGCTATCACTATTTCTTTTGTATCGTTCCTTGAATTTGTAATATTTGTTCAATGCCTATCTTCCCCATTAGACTCTTTGCACAAAAATAGTAGAGATAATGTGTATAGTAAACATGATCTTAGCTTAGCACATAATGTGTACTGATAAATATGTTGTTATTGAACAAATAAGTGTCCATTAGGTAACTACATATGGTACATCTCTGAAGAGAGAACTGGGTTGGAGATATCAATTCAATAATTATCAGAATATGCATGACAGCTAATGTCATAGGAATGAGTGTGATCACCTAAAAAATTGTGCCACTTGAGAAGAGCACCAAGCCTTGAATCTGACCAACAGTACCATCTACATGAGTGGCATCTGTCAAAGATTTCCTTCAACCAAACAAAAAACAAAGTACAAAAATTTAGGAAATGTTCTTATTTGCAATAAAACAAAGAGTGATGATTAATGATGTTCAAACACTTTCAGATTGAAGGGCCAAAGGTAATCTGGTAAATTTCCTTCTTATATATAAATAAATGTTTTCAATTAAATTCTACTGTATCTTAGAGCAGGAAATTCAGGACTTTTCATATCCTCAGTGCTTAATATTTTATTCATTTTTAGTTGAAAAGCACAAATCTTCCACTGAATACACATCATGCTTGGATGACTGGATTGGCTACCTAGGAAAGTGTTTCTATTTTTCTGAAAATACCACAACCTGGGCATCAAGCCAGAACTTTTGTGTCTCTCATGAAGCAACTCTTGCTGTATTCAACACCACAAAAGAACTGGTAAGGCAATATTTTAAACTATAGTTACATTTTCAGAGCTTACAGTTTATGTGGGAAATACATATTGGCAATGGAAATTATCCAGAAAAGACCCTTTATCCAGCAGAGAGGAGTCTCTATTTTCCAAAATAACTCTACAGATCATAGAAAGAACACCCATCAGGGTCAGTCCACAGAAAAGTCAGATTAGATCAATGATCATGGTCCAAATTATTAGGCAACAATTAGGAGATGACTTCCTACATTTGACTTTTCAACTGGACTTGAGGGTACTTAGAGACAGGTACATACCAAGTATTTTTGCTGTGCCCTAGCTAGAGCAAATTACATCCAACTGCTCATTAAAAGGACCTAACCTGTCTATCAAAGAAGTTCAGCCGCACAATTATCCAGCTCTACATTTTCAAGCAGAAAACAGAATATTAAAACTGAAAAAAAAATCCAAAATCATTCCCATGGTTTAGACCTAAAAAACTATAATAAAGCCCTAGCAAAAAAGACTGTTGTTCACCTACCTATTTAACACTAAATGAAAGTTGCCTTTTGTGGGACTATATTAAAGATAATTATATGACAGAGAGTCATGACAAACATTTGGCATATATACTGGAAAAAATTATTAAATAGGTCAATATAGCCAAGATCTGTGAGCTTTGGGGACATAGTAAAAGGTAAACAGAAAAACCTAAAAGCACACAATTCAAACTGTCCAAAAACATAGAAGTAATAGACATATGAAATATCATAGAGATAGAAAAAGAAAAGTTAGAGGCTTAAGAAACATGAAGGTAATACTGAACATTTGTTGAACACTTAGTGTGTGTCAAGCATAGGGAGACCAATCCCAAGAAGAGAGATTGGCCAAGGTTGAAATTAATTTGATAAAACATTCTTATGAAGATTTTTAAATGATTACATTAAGATGGTTGAAAGATATAAATAAGGTTAAGCATTCCATTCAATAAAATAATAAATTATTAAATTAAAGCAGTGAAAAATAGTTAAAAAACAGATAGATATGGAAGTAAGACAAAAAAGTGAAGTATTTTAACTAAAAACATAGTTAATGAAATAATTTTTATACATAAACACAATAACAAAAATAGCAAAAGAAAATACAACAAAATAAAAGAGAATCAAAAAACAACATTGGTGTTCTGAATAGACAGAACTGATCAAAGAAAAGCAGAAAAGACATACTCACCCTATTAAACACAATTACAAACAGGAGAATATGAAAGCATAAAATATTACAAATAATTTTATGCCAATAAATTTGACATTTTGTAGTAATATATTATTGCCTGCACAACTATTTAAGTAATTGAGTAGGCAATTTAAAAATTGGAATATGTATAGATCCATATGCATTCTATACTGTTCAAATTGACTAAAGACATAGGGAATAAATGGCAATTTACAGACTTCAGAGAAGGTAAAGAGAAAAGAAAAAAGATGGGAGTCAGAAAACTCAGCATTACTAAGTACAAATATAACAATAATCACAATAAAATATAACTCATTTTTAAAAGAGAAAATAATCAGATTGATTGATTTTAAAAAGCAGCAAAGTCTAGCCATGTGCTACTTACAGAGACATATCTAAGTGTGTTCACACATACATGTGTTCTTGCCCACCGCCCCGCCCTCCCTTCACCTGCACACACATGAAAGTTAGAGACAAGGGAAGGAAAAGATATGCAATTGACCAAAACCAAATTGTAAAAGCTTGATTGGTAACAATAATGTTAGAAAGTAAAATATATTAAAATAAACTATGAAGATTTAAAATACAAAACCAGAGTGAACCAATAACCATTCAGTTTACTGCTAACCCAAATTCTTTCATCCTAAAAGGAGCCAAACTCAGAGAGATTTACTGGCAAAGTTGACCAGGTCTTCCCAGAACAGACAATCTGTCCTATAAACACTATTTTAGAAAATAAAAAAAAGATAAAAATCTCAATTTACTTCAGAACTTGTTAAATCAGTAACATAACTTTTGAACTAACCCAAGAACCAGATAAAGACAATGTAACCTCTAAGATATTTTCCATATTTAAAAGTCAGTATGTCTATAAAAATTACAATGGAGTAGATGTAAGAAAATGCGAGAAGATGAGGCATTTAATATTTATTCTGTAAATATATCTTGTTAAAGGATTTTCTGAAACGATATTCTGATTATTCTCAATATTGGATTGGACTGAGCAGAAAACCAGGACAGGCTTGGCAGTGGATAGATGGAACAATATACAGTGATTGGTAAGTCTAAGTCCCAGCGTATAATTCACTCAGCTAACCCTGGAGATCAGAGTCCTTTCCCACCATGAAGAAATCTGAGTTATAATCTATACATAGCAATCTCTTAGAAGTTTCTTTTGTGGTGGAGACTAAAATGAGCTCAGACCAAAAAATGGTAATACAAATCATTATACAATAATTTAATACCTATAGTATGCCAAACACAATGTTTCATAGTCATTGTATCATTTAACCTCCACAATAACTGTGAGAGGTGAGTATATTTCCATTTTACATGTAAAAACATAGATTTTCAAATATGTTGAATAATTAAAATACTTTGCAGCATATATTTTTTAAAATTTTGACAATGGATTCTGCAGTCCCTGCTGTATACAAGTTATAGGATATTCTTTAGTTTCAAAAGCTCAATGTTAGGCCTGGCAAACATATGAATTTAATTTGCTTTATATTCAGCAGCCATTGTGTTGGTTAGAGTAAAAGATATAGCAGAGAAATTTTTTTCTCTAATACTTCTAACAAATATCCACTTTTTTTTTCAGGTTTAAAATCATTGGAATTGGAGAACGTGCCTATCTACACAAACTTGGGGTTAGCAGTGCTAGTAGCCATTTGGTTAGAAAATGGATTTGTAGTAAACCTGACACATATATACCAAAAAGTTAAGACACCATAGATTTAATATATTTTAAAACAAATGTAGTTTTAATCCCTAGAAAGAAATATATTATGTTAATATGAAAGTACATGACATTCATGTTTAGCACTTCAACTTTAGTGAGACCAGAACACATGTTCACACTAACTGGCTTTTGCATTTTTAATTATTAAATTAATACAAACATGTTATAAAAATAAAATTAATGTTTAGAAAGTATTATTTCTGTTTTATTCCAAATTCCAAAATTTATTTTTAATTAAATCTTGTAAATTATTGTCATTTAAGTGATATGCATCCCAACACATAGAAAAGTTCACAAATCTCTTTATAGAATAAAATTTCTGATATGCAATGCATTAATATATGCTTAAAAATATTTAGTTGTACTTTAAGATACTTAATTTTGTGAATTGAAACAAATGTCATTTAAAATGACTTAATTAGCCGGGCTCGGTGGCTCAGCCTGTAATCCCGCGCCTTTGGGAGGCTGAGGTGAGTGGATTGCCTGAGCCCGCGGGTTCGAGACCCGCCTGGGCAGAGAGACCTCATCTCTATAATAAATCAAAAAATCAGCCGGGCGTGGTAGCGCATGCCTGTAATTCCGGCTACTCGGAAGGCTGAGGCGGAAGGATCGCCGGAGCCCAGCAGGTCGAGGCTGCGGTGGCCGGAAGCGGCCACTGCACTCCAGTCTGGGCGACAGAGTGAGACTCCAACTCAAAAAAAAAAAAAAAAAAAAAAAAAAAAAAAAATGACTTAATTTCCCAAGAACTCTGACTTACTAAGATTTTTGTCCTATCTCCTTACTTCTTATCATCAATGCCAGTTGTTAGGGTTTTTTTTAGTTTTACAATATTTGTATTATTTTATGTGAGTTATTCAAATATGTATGATAATTCAAATATAAGAAACTCACAAAGCAAAAACAAAAATTAATGTTCATATCACCAAGTGAGGTTCCTTCAAGATTGTGAATAAACTGCCCAAACTAGCAATGATCTACTTGTGAATGTCAAGGATCTATTGGATAATTTTTAAAAATGAATATTGTAAACTGGAGTTTGGGAGAAGATGGGCAAGGGAGTGGTTTGAACTTTGCTTCTCAAAAAAACATGAGAATTTTTGCTAACCTCATGGTAACCACAAAGCAAAAATCTATAATAGATACTTGAAAAATTTAAAAACAAGGAACTTAAAAAGCTACTAAAGAAAAATCACTTACTCCCAAAGTAATACAATTTTTATGGAAGTAAAAAATCTAGAATAGACAAGGCAATCTTGGGGGAGAGGGAAGAATAAAAAAGCTGTTGGCATCACACTAGCAAACATCACAATAGACTAGAAGCCTATAGTAATCAAAACAGTATGATGTTGCCATAAAAAGAGACACATAGACAAATGGAACAGAATAGAGAGCTTAGAAATAAATCTACACACTATGGACAACTGATTATCAGCAAAGGTGTTGATAACACACAATGGAGATAAAGCAGTGTCTTTAATGAGTTGATATTGGAAAAACTGGATATACACATGCAAAAGCATAAAATTAGATTTCTAGCCCATACCACATACAAAAATCAACTCAATATGTATTAAAGACTTAAACATAAGGCATAAAAATGTAAAACCACAAAAAGATAACATAGGGGAAATAACATTGGTCAGGGTAGTGATTTCTTTGATGTGACATTAAAAGCTCAAACAAAAAAAGGAAAAATAGAAAAATGAAATTATGTTAAATCAAATAACTTCTGCACAGCAAAGGAAACAATCAACATAATGGAAGTATAACCTATGAAATGGAAGAAAATGTTTGTAAACCATACATTGATAAGCAGTTAATAGTCAAAATATACAAGGAACTCATACAATTCAATAATAAAAAAATTAATCCGATTTTTAAAATGGACAAAGGATCTGAATTAACATTTCTCCAAAGAAAACATACAAAAGGTCAACACATATATTAAAAAATACTCAACACCACTAATAATCAAGTACTATGGTTTGAACCTGTCCCCAAAATTTCACATGTTGGAAACTTATCCCCAATGCAACAGCTTTGAGAGGGGAACCCTTTAAAAGGTGATTAGGTTAGAAGTGCTCAAATTTCATTAATGGATTCATGTTGTTATGGAGGAACTGGGTTTATTTTTGTGTGAGTAGGTTTGCTATATAAGCGCCTTTGGTCATCTCTTCCTTTTTTTGTGCTTTCTTGCCCTTCTGCCTTCCAAGGGAATGTCATGTGATACAATACAAAAAACCTCAACAAATGCAGTCCCCCTGACTTTGAACCTCCCAACTGTAAGATATAAAATTTTATTCTTTATAAATTACTCAGTATGTGATATTTTGTTATAGCAACACAAAATGAAGACAACAGGGAAATGCAAATTAAAACTACAATGATATATCACTTCATTTCTGTTATAATGGTTAGTATCAGAAAGACAAAGTGTTGGTGAAGATGTAGAGAAAAGGAACCCATGTACACAGTTGGTAGGATGTAAATTAGTATAGCCACTATGAAAAACAGTATGGAGGTTCCTCCAAAAACTAAAAGTAGAACTACCATAAGGTTCAGCAATCACATTTTGGGGCATATATTCAAAATAAAAGGAAACCAGTAAATTGAAGAGATATCTTGCACCCCCCGCCCATGTTTATTGCAGCACTACCCATAACAGCTAAGATACAAAAATCAACCTAAATAGCGATCAATGGATAAATTAATAAAGAAAATGGAATAATATTCATCCTTAAAAAGCAAAGGAATTCTGACATTTGCAACAACATGGAAGAACCTGAAAGACATTATGTTAAGTGAAATAAGGAAAGCACAGAAAGATAAACACCTTCATGTCTTACTTACATAAGGAACCTAAAAATCTTGACTAACAGAAGCAGAGATGACTAAGTTAAATAAATATAACTTTAGCAATGTACTTGTAAAAATATAATGGAAATAATAAGACACTTTATTCATATTAGAATTTTTAGGTGTGGCTAATTAAATTCACAGATTTTAGAATTCCCATATCCGAAGTGCCCAGGAAACACACTTCTTTATGTGCAACATAAATTTTAGAATTCAATGGAAAACATTTTAAGAATAACCCTTCAATAAGACTTTAAAAATATATACAGACTAATTGTTTTATGTCTTAGTATTTAATTAAGTGTTTAAATGTTTGAATGAAAATCAGTGCTTTTAAATTTAGGCTTTACTTCAGGAATCTCTATCTTGTTCCATTGGTCCATATGCCTGTTCTTGTACCAATACCAGGTTGTTTTGATGATTGTAGCCTTATAGCAAAGTTTGAAGTCTGGAAGTGTGATACCTCCTGTTTATTTCTTTTGCTAAGGATTGTTTTGACTATTTGTGGTCATTTAATTTTCCATATGAACTTCGGTACTGTCATTTCCAGGTCTGAGAAGAATGATGTTGGTAATTTGATGGGTATTGCATCGAATCTGTAGATTGCCTTTGGTAGGATGGACATCTTAACAATATTGATTCTTCCTATCCATGAGCATGGAATATGTTTCCATTTGTTTGTGTTTTCTTGGATTTCTTTGAGCAATGTTTTGTAGTTCTCATTGTAAAGGTCTTCATTTCTCTGGTTAGGAAGATGCCAAGGTACTTCATTTTTGTTGTGGCTATTGTGATTGGGATTGTAATTTTTATTTGGTTCTGGGCTTCCTTGTTGTTGGTGTATAAGAATGCAACTGTCTTTTGCACATTTATTTTGTACCCTGAGACATTGCCAAAGTCCTTTATCAGAGTAAGATTCTTGTGGATTTTGGGGGTATAGGATCATATCGTCAACAAAAAGGGATAACAACTTCCTCTTTTCCTATTTGGATACCACTTTTTCCTTCTCTTGTCTAATTGCTTTATCTAGGACATCCAATACAATGTTAAACAAGAAGGGTTAGAGTGGGCAGCCTTGTCTTGTTCCAATTTTCAGGGGAAATTTTTCTAGTTTCTGTCCATTTAGCAATATGCTAGCTATGGGTTTATCATAGATGTTGCTTACTATTTTGAGGTATGTTCCTTCTATACCTAGGTGTTTCAGGGTTTTCATAAAGAAGGGGTGCTGGGTTTTATCAAAAGCTTTTTCTACATCTGAGATAATCATGTGGTTCTTGTTTTTACATCTGTTGACATATTTAATTGCATTTATGGTCTTGTGAATGTTGAACCAGCCCTGCATCCTGGGGATGAAGCCTACTTGATCATGTTGGATGATTTTTGAGATGTGTTTTGGATTCAATTTGCTAGAATGTTTTTGTGCATTTGATTTGCTAGAATCTTGTTGAGGATAAGGGATATTGACCTGTAGTTCTCTTTTTTCTGTTGGATCTTTACCCAGTTTGGGTATCATTGTGATGTTAGTTTTGTAAAATGATTTGGGGTGAATTCCATTTTTCTCAATTTCCTGGAATACTTTCAATAGGATTGGTATTAGCAGAATTCTGTTAGAAAGCCATCTGGTCCAGTGTTTTTGTTGTTGTTGTTGTTGTTGTTGTTGTTGTTTTAGGCAGTTTTCTTATGACAGAGTCAATTTCCTGGGTTTTTATTGGTCTATTTAGTGTTGCAGTATCTTCTTGTTTCAACTTGGGGAGGTTGTGTGATGTTAGAAAGTCCTCCATTTCATTTAGGTTATCAAATTTGTTTCCATACAGGTATGCATAGTAATCTCTGATAATCTTTTGTATTTCTTCTGGGTCAGTCTTGATTTGGTCTTTTGTATTTCTGATTGTGTGTATTTGGGCCTTTTCTCTCTTTTTCTTGATCATTCTGCCTAGGGGGTCTATCAATCTTGTTAATTCTTTCAAAAAATCAGCTTTTTGTTTTGTTAACATTTTCTATGATATTTTTGTCTTCTGTGTCCTGTATTTGGGCTCTTATTTTGGTGGTCTGGTTTCTTCGGCTAAAGTTAGGGTTTTGGTGGTCTCTCTTTCCAGCTCCCTTAGGTGATTTGTTAGGCTGTCAACTTGTGATCTTTCAATTTTCTTGATGTGTGCTCATACAGAAATAAATCCCCTTCTTAGAAATCTTTTCATGACATCCTAGAGGTTTTGGTAAGATGTTTCATCATTTTTGTTTGTTTCCAAGAGTCTTTTAACTTCTGTTTTGATTTTGGTGTTGACTCAGTAGTTGTTCAGCATCCTGCTGCTTAGTGTCTATGTCTTTGTGGGATTTGGGGAAATTATTTTGGTATTGATATTTATTTTTATTCCACTGTGATCTGAGAAGGTGCATGACAATATTTCAATGTTATGGTATTTTCATGTGTTTTATTTATAGCCAAGAATGTGATCGATCTTGGAGTATGTTACATGTGGTGAGGAGTAGAACATATATTCTGTGGATGTTGAGTGGAATAATGTGTAGGTATATATTAAGTCCCTTTGGTTGAGTGTCAAGCTTAGGTTCTGAATCTCCTTGTTGATTTTTTGCCTCAATTATCTATGTATAGCTGTTAGTGAGGTATTCAATTCCCCTGCTATAATAGTGTTAGAGTCGATATCTTTTTAGTTTACTTAGTAGCTGCTTTATAAATGCTACTGCTCCTGTATTGGGTGCATATATGCTTAGGATGGATATTTCTTATTGATTTCTTGTTGAACTTTTATCATTATGTAGTGTCCTTTCATATCTTTTTAAATTTTTGATAGCTTAAAGGTAGTTTTGTCTGATATTAAGATTGTGACTTCTGCCTTCTTTTGATCCCTTTGCCTGAAAACTCATTTTCTATCATTTAACTTTGAGTCTGTGCATCCTTTGTGGTGAGATGAGTTTCCTGGATGCAGCAAATAATTGGGTGTTGGTTTCTTATCTAACTCATCTTTGACAAAGCCTCCAGCAACAACCACTGAGAGTGGAGAACCTATTCAGTAAATGGTGCTGGGAAACTGGCTGATCACATGCAGAAGATTGAAACAGGACCCCTACCAATCATCATACACAAAAATTAATTCTAAATGGATCAAAGTCCTAAACATAAAACCTCAAACTATAAGAATTTTAGAAAATGCAGGAGACACCCTTGTGGAAATTGGAACTGGCAACAAATTCCTGCTCAAAACCCCAAGTGCCTATACCATAAGAGATAAGATGGACAAGTGGAATCTCATCAAACAAACAAGCTTCTGCAAGGCAAAAGAATCTATCAAGAGAGGGGGAGGCAGCCCACAGAATGGGAAAAGATATTTGCCAACTGTATATCTGACAAAGGCCTAACATCCAGGATCTACAAGGAACTCAAACATGCCATAAGGAAAAAAAAACAAACAGCCCCATTAAAAAGTGGGCAAAAGACATGAATAGACATGTCTCAAAAGAAGATATATGGGCAGCCAACGGACACATGAAAAAGTGAACAGCTTCACTCATCATCAGAGAAATGCAAACCCAAACCACATTGACATAACACCTAGCCCCAGTAAGAATGACCATCATTAATAAAACAAACAACAATAGATGCTGGCGAGGATGTGGAGAAAAAGGAATGCTTATACTCTGCTGGTGGGAATCTAAAAAAGTGCAACCTCTTTGGTAGACAGTATGGTGATTTCTGAATGAACTAGAAATTGACCTTCCATATGACCCAACAGTCCCCCTATTGGGAATATACCCAGAGGTACTCAAGTCATTCTACAAAAAAGATACCTGCACATGCATGTTTGTTGCTGCTCTATTCACAATAGCAAAAACATGGAACCAACCATACTGCCCATCGAAGTTGGACTGGATAAAAAAAAAAGTGTGGAGCATGTACACAATGGAATATTATGCAACCATAAATAAGGACAAACATATGAACTTTGCAGCAACTTGGATGAATTTAGAGTCTATCGTACTCAGTGATCTGTCACACAAACAAAGAACAGAGTACCATGTGTTCTCACTCATAAGCTGACCTTGAACAATTATCATAATACTATAAGAAAGGGCTGGGCAGTAGCAGGAAACTGCCCAGGGAGGGCCGGTGGGATTGGCAGTTGAGGGAAACTGCCAGGGGAGGGTGGGGTTCACCTCATCCACTAGGGTACCTACATAATGAACATTTTTATACCTAACTTGAATTGTACCCCACATTTTAAAAATAAAATAAAATAAAAAGAAAGTGATTGGCTGTAGAGGAACACTGCTGGTGGGTAGGGGGTAGGACATAACATCAATACATTTACATGATTTCAAACCAAGTGAAGTGGGGTCCAAAGGGTCGCTCAAACTTTACCTATATGATGACCACTTATCTACCTAATCCTGAATTGTACCATGCCTCTTTAAACTAAAAACAAAATAAAAAATATTTTTAAAAATTTTAAAAAAAGAAAATCACTGTTTCAAACAGCATTGATAACTTAACTTTGAATATTAGAAAAGATCATTAGGTCCTAATCTATATTTTTCTCTCTTCTCCTTTCAATTGTAACTTTTATTATTTTTTTCCATATCTCTCAAATGTTCACACTGCTAAAACAGTGCATATCTGTCATATTATTATACTAAAAAGACATGGTTTTGGGTATTTTGTTTTTAATTTTTTTCGTGAGTTAAATACCTTTTGTGTTTCATTTCTGATAAAGTACAATTATCTATGTTCAAACACAAAGCTTTGAAATATATGTGTTTTTTGTTTGTTCAGTTTTTAACTTATATGTGACATTTCAGACCTACTTTTAATTAATCTAAGTCCTTACAGGTCAGTTTCTCATTGGTGAACTCACAGTCAGCAAATATTATTGAAATATCTCTCTGGTCCAAGGCTTAGTATAGGTTTTAGGTTAAAAACAAAACCAAACAAACACTCTGGAAAGTTTCATTTATTGGCCCATGTAAACTTAAAATTGGGTTTATTTCTCTATATGCAGGTCAAGATTTTCCAGACTAGTAGAAGATCTGCATAACCAGTAAAAGTTTTGCTGTGGGAATCAAAGAACATGTTACAAATATATACTCAATAGCACAAGAACTTATTTATTGCCCACTCTCCATTATGTACCTTGTTCCATGCAATAATGAGAATCACGGACCTTACAAAGTCAAAATATACAAGCAATTAAACAAGCAGTAACAATGGCAAAAAAAAGTGCTGAAATTTAAATTAGATAAGTACAGAGAGTTATGAAAATCTATATCCAATCTATGTAATTTAGTCTGGAGTGGAGGCTGGTCAAGAAGGTATTTTCCTCAAGAAGACATTTAGCTGGAAACCTGAAAAAGAAATAAGAGTTCAATAGATGAGTAGGAAAAAGTAGAATGTCTGTTAAATCGAGGCAAACAACATATGATTAGTTCAGAAGCAAGTGGAAGCATGACACATTGAAGAAACTGAACCAAGTTTAGTGTGGCTTCATCAAAGGTACACACTTATATGTGATAGAGTTATGAAGAAGAGCAAAGATCTGAAGGGCCTAGTAAGGGAGGTTAAGTGGTTAAAGCAATGGGGAGTACCATAAGAATTGAAATCAAGTATTGAGTAATGTGTCCTGATTTGACATCTAGAGAGTCACTCTGGTCACAATATCCAGAACAGATTTTGAGTGACAAAAGTCAAAGGTTTTTGCAGTAAGCCTGAATGTAGGTTGGATAGGAAGATATATAGATCAATTTCCAAAATAAGTATGTGGTAAAATTGATAGGGCTTAAGTGAATGTCTACTGAGGGGGAGTAAAGGAAGAGGGGTCATGGTTGATGCTAAGGACTCTGGCTTGAACTTGTGTGGGCCGGTTTCTGCAATTCACTAAATTAATGAGTTTAATCTTCAACATGCGAAGATTGAGGAGTCTTGAGATGTCCAAACAGAAATGTGGAGAAGGCAATCAGATATAATAAGGTCTAGTCTAGAAATACAGGCAAAGGAGATATTAATAAATTAATGATAATTAAAGTTATGGAATGGGTGAGTCCAGCCAAGAATTGTGTATGGAGGAGGACTCAGGCAACACTTTGAAGAATATCAGTGTTTGGGGCCTCTGGAGAGGAAACAGACATTGCAAAAAAGACTGAGGAGGAGTGGCTGGAGAGGTAGATAGAAGTTCAAAAGTACATTGTCGGGCAGGTGCTAAAGTTTGAGAATATTTCAAGAAAACGGATAGGTCAATAAGGAGCAATGTTGCTGAGAGTTAAAGATAAATCCAGAATCTTCTCATTGCTTACTGAGAAGAAAATCATTGGTGACATAATGAGAACATTTTAGGGAAATAGCAGGAAAAGCAGAAGTCACATTTCAAGGGAACTTGGAATGGGACATAGAAAGTGGAAAAAGCAAGTCTAAACAATTTTTAGGAAGTTTAATTTAAAAGGATTGAAGAAGTTGGGCAGAAACTGGAGGCCACATGTGGTGAAGGCAAAGTTTTCATGTCACTTTTGCATGTTTATCTGCTGATAGAGAAGCAAGAAATACAAAGATTAGAGAGAAGACAATCAAAGAAGGGGTCTCCTTGAAAAAATTTTAAAAGTTGCAATCCTGACTATAGACTTAGAGATTTGATTTAGGCAAGGAGTGGGATACTTTTTATTAGAAATAAGAGAAAAAGAGAAAGTAATAAGTAAGATGCAGGTAAATGTACAAAGCCATTGGAAGAACGTTCAGAAATACATCACTTAATAGTTTCTCCTTTTTCTTAAAGTAAAAAACAAGGCCCTCCACTAGTGAATTACAAGAGGTATGGGGAGTGACGTATTGAGGAGACAGGATAGTTTCTGTCTGAAATAACCAT
Organism: Carlito syrichta; assembly: GCF_000164805.1. Lineage (NCBI taxonomy): Eukaryota > Metazoa > Chordata > Mammalia > Primates > Tarsiidae > Carlito > Carlito syrichta. The sequence goes on along the minus strand of NW_007074601.1, from coordinate 28,319 downwards.
TATCAGGAATTGGAGATACTATGAAAATGCAGTGCCAATGAACTAAGATAGAGCTAAGGACTCCGTTAAGGCTGATGCTTGAATTTTTTAGGGAGACAAATCTACACCTTTATATCATTATCACCATAATATTGTTTTAGAAGCACAGTGTTTCTACAAAAATATAAACACAAAAATTATTTATGAACTTTTTTTAATGGAAAGAATACCTGTGATGAATTCAAATGTCATCCTCAGTGGATGAGGAGATCACTTCTTGACAAATCCAGTGACCCTGAATGAAACACTTTTCAGAAAAAACACCCTTCTTTGTTATCAAAGCACATGTATTCTCTTCAATCTGGCCAGTGACTTGAAATCTTTAGGGAAAGAGGAAACCCATTAGTGAATCCTCAAGCATGACTCCTTTCCAGATATCTGTCCTTAATCTACTAAAAGCACAGATATGTGTATGTTTTTGTGTTTTCTCTCTTCTTGGAAAGGGTATACCCTCCAAGCTGGAGAACTAAGATATTGTAATAGTCAGACAAGGAGTGCACATTTTTTAAAAAGTAAGAAAAAGTGCCTTCTTTAATGAAGGAATTGCTCCAATGGTTTCTTCTTAGTCACAAATTGTTAATAATATAAATGACCCATAGAAATCAAAAGTAAATAAGAAACATTAGTCTTCCAATTCCATAAAATGATATGAAAAATACTAGTCTCAGATTTGGCCTTTTTAGGAGAATATTTTACTTTATTACTTCAAAAATTTCTGATTCAAACTTTTTGACTGTAAAATATCAACTCAACTGCATGCAGTATCATATTCATCATTTTAATATGTAGGAATACCAACACATTTAAAATATGAGTGGTGTTCAAAAAATATGAAACCAATTTTCTGTTGAAAAGTAAATCAAGCCATCAACATTTTCATCTTCCAGACCTAAATCCCAGATGTCATTCTTTAAGAAAAAATTTGTCTTCACTTTTTGCTTATGATAAATCGCTTAATTCTACAAAAATATCCCAAGAAGAATATTCTTTGGCACATCTGGACTTCACAAGTTAAAAATCAAGAGTAATTTCAGCCATGACTGAAGGAAAAAGTAAGAGCTGGGGTAAGAAGTAGAGGAGAAAAACATCCTCTCTTCAAATGCTTTAAACTCACATTGATACCTCAACAAGAGAATTTCTGTGCGTACATGTACATTTGAGTATACCCACACCTCTCACCATTATAGAAGAAAATTTCCTCTTAATTCAGTTTTTCCATGATATTCAAACCAACTTTTTCTGTCTTAGATAAATAAACTGCAAAGAAACTCTATCATATAAAATATTAGAAAATATTCAGTGTTATAAACCAGATCAGTAAATTAATAATTCTAAGCAAGTTTGAGTGCAAGTTGACAAAAGGCCACTTTTAAAATATGGTGCTAGATTCTTACTAGAAATAACAAAAACTAAATTTTAAAATTAGTTTAGTGTATATGGTACTCAGAAAGCATGGTATAGGTGGGTATAGAGAATAAATTTACATAAGAAATGTGAACAGAATCTTCATTTTCAGCATGACTTCCTGTTTCAAGCCATTCTTTTCAACCTTTTACAAGCCTAATGGGCCTATTGGGTCACTTCAGAACACCAATACTCTTCCTAATTGCCTTAAATTCACATCTCTTTAGGAGACATCATAAGATTCTAATTTTTTGAGATGTTTAACTTTTAACGATTGCTGAAACCTTAATACTGAGAAAAGAAGCGATCACCCTGAAATTCCTGGACCTTCTGTATTTTGGGGATTAGTGTACAATGTCAGCCCTCTCTAAGCATGGAATTTAACTAAAAGTAAATGAAGTAGATAAATGTAGATGCAGATATTATTCATTGGGGTGATAATTTTTAAAAAGTCAGAATAGATATTTGTTGCATTATTGTTCTTCTTTTTGACTGGGTGAAGTGACTCAGGCCTATAATCACAGCACTTTGGGAGACAGAGACAGGAGGACTGCCTAAGCTCAGGAGTTTGAGACTCGCCTGGGCAACATGGCAAGTTGTTGTCTCAAAAAGAAAAAAGAAAAAAATAGCTGGGTGCAATAGCATATGCCTGTAATTCCAGCTACTTGGAAGTCTGAGGTAGAAGGGTCTCTTGAGCCCAGTAGGTTGAAGCTATAGTAGCCGTTAGCATGCCACTGTGCTCCAGCTTGGGTGAAGTGTGAGACTCTGACTCAAAAAAAACCAACAAAACAAAACAAAACAAACAAAAATATGCATAATATACCTTTTTTCTTAATATTTTATTGGAATTGAAGTCCTTCTACTAATCAAAATAAAAAATTCTTCAAACTTTCAAGAAATCCTATATTAATACTTAAATTTAGATAATTTATAAATATTTAAATGTAGAGAATTTGACCATACTTTTTCATTAATACCTATTGTATTATTAAGTAAATGAAAGTCTAAATATAAACATAAATAAGTTTAGGATTCTCCATTTCTCTAAGGAAAATTACTCAATAATTTGCACATGAACAAAGTCTTCAATGCATAGGAATCAACTGGCTACATAAAGTTTTAGAAAATCACTAAAAGGGATCTGCTGCTAAGCTCTTCTATTTCCCAGTGGTATTCAAATGACAAGCACTCACAACTGTAGATTTAATGATGTTCCATCCAGCCATGTCCATGTCTTTTGTGGGTATGTAATATTTAACCCAATCCAAAAGTAAATTCCATCTTGTATATTACTCTGTATGAAATCCTGTCAATGGGAATACAGAGAAATTTAACTGAGTTAAACCTATTAAAATAACCTCTCCTGAGTTTTGTCTAAACAAGATCTTGAGGTTAATCTCTCTAATCTGGAAAATTTAGGAAGAAGTTTTCTATATATTTGATGTAGAAAGATTTTCAAAACACATGACTCTTGCAGGTGATCTGTGAAAACATGTTGCTGAATGAAATTCATGAAGGTGATGTAAACAGCAGCTGATGGAGGGGGGCATAGGGATATAAAAAAACAACAAAGAATAAACAAATCTACTTTCAAAGCTCTTCACTGATTGCTTTTGTCCACCAATGTGCAGTCCTGAGGAAAACCGATGCCTATGCCAAAACTACAAAAAAACTAAAAAGCCCATCCTCCCTATCTAAGATATGAGGGATATTGCCAGATATTGATAATGTGTTGATGGGCAATTCACAGAATTCCCATCTTTCTCTTCAAGAAGTAATAATGAAGGATGGCATCAATAGTAAATGAGCCTGGGTTAAAAACTCAGCTTTGCCATTTACTTGTAGAATAAAATAGAAAAATCAAGCTCCCTGTAAATTTCTGCAGATTCATCTGTGGGGACAGAGAAAATTCGACCTGTCTCTTGAGTTTATCATCAGCAATAAACTGTATAACATTTGTAAAATGGCTAATTTCCATGACAAATGAATACTTACCAGTTCTGCCTTGTCTTGAATGATTAAGAGATGTGACTTTTTAACTGAACAGGATTTTTGGCTATCGCTCCATGATTTAAAGTTCATGAAAAATTTGTAACATTTACCATTTTTCTGCAGCCAGTCATTAGGACATAAGTTTGCTGAAATGAAAAAAAAATGTTTAAAAATTTTAAAAATTCACTTTAACATCAAAAATAAATTTTACGTTTAAAAAAATTATTTCCTTAAAAGTAAGAATTTTGTGCCACTTTTAAGAAATGCACTCCTCCTTCTCCACTGACAAGTAGTATTTAGAAGAGATAAATGCCAATTATTTTAGGATTATCGTTAGTTGAGTCATTGCTACATATCAAATAATTTTTTGCATTCTTGATGCAAATAAATGTATAAAATGCTTTTCCTTAAAATAAACTCATGAGATATATAACATTATTAATTTCATGTTCTTCATTTTGTAACTAAAGATACTAAAGTTAAGGTTAAACAGCATAAAGTATAAAGACGGAAACAAAAAGTTAAGGACCTTTCTCAAGGTCATATATCTAATAAGTGGTAGAGCAGAGAGAAACTGAAAGCATTGATAATATTAATGTATTTAGACTGACTATAGAAGAAATAAAGATGGTGGACTTTTAAGGAACTAAATTACTTTTAAGGACAAATTCTCAGAAATCTGATCTCTGACTCATAGTCCCTGTCATGATTATAAGAAGCTGTAAGTAAAGATGCAGAGAAACCCAAGGTGTGAACCACAAATGAGTCTCTTAGAAACAATGACCAGAGGGTGAGATATTAGTTTGATAATTTAGCAATCAAAATCTGACCAGAAAGCAAAAATAGAAGAGTAATTTTTTTAAACAATAAAAATATTTTATTTATAACAGAAAACCACCTTTAAAATACTAACAGGATTCCTCAGGTAGGTTTTAAACAATTTTAAATCAAAGGATGTGAGAATGATCTTTGAAAACAGAAAGCCTGGAGGCCATACCACCCTGAATGTGCCTGATCTTGTCTGAAAACAGAAAGCTAGAAGGTACCAGAAGAAAAACTGCTAGGGGAAAAAAATGGCCTTCGAAAGTAATTTTTTGATGCAGAAAAATATATTTTACATTGTACTTTATTAAAACTTTGTAAAACAAATTGCTTACTATGCATCAGTATCTGTATGCCTCAAAAACCATCAGACTCATTTCTATGAAAAGAAAAAAATGTAAATACATGTTAAAATAAACCTATAGTCAGAAATGGGTCTGCATATACTTCAACTGAACTAAAAACTTTTTTTTTTTTTTTTTTGAGTTGGAGTTAACTCAAACTCCAGACTGGAGTACAGTGGCCGCTCCCGGCCACCGCAGCCTCACCTGCTGGGCTCCGGCGATCCTTCCGCCTCAGCCGTCTGAGTAGCCAGAATTACAGGCATGCGCTACCACGCCCGGCTGATTTTTTTTTATTGTAGAGATGAGGTCTCACTGCCCAGGCGGGTCCGAACCCACGGGCTCAGGCAGAACTAATAACGTTTTATATCTTGGGTCACAGCCACTGAGGAGTAGATGACCAGCACCTTTCTCACATAGCATAATAAGGAAGACAGTCCCAGCCTCTGGTAACCCCAAGTAACATGAGCAGGCTTAGATGGTGAATGCACTCTTGGAATACATTAGGAACAAGAAAGAGTGGGTGGTTGGCTTTGGAGCCAGGAGTCCCCATTCCTGCTAGGCACCAGACTCACGTAGGATTTACAGTCCTGCCTTGTATACAGGAGGAGGTAACTGCTCCTGACAAGGTCTACAACAGTTTTCCTCCCCCTAACCACAGACAGGTCTCTAGTCCCACATGGGAGGGGGCTTGGTTAGGGCACAGCAGTGTGCTACCAGAGCCCATGTGAAGCTGGGAACCAACCTGAGTTCAGAATACCTAACACTAATCAACCCCTGAGAGTGAGTGCTCCACTGGCAATACTTGGCAGCCAGCTCCCTGGCCAGGAAAGTTCCCCTATTGGCTCCACTCTCTTGGTACCTGCTGCCAGACGTTGGCAAGGAAGGAACACCTGCCTGCTTCACCTGTCCTAAGGGCAGGCATCACCACAGCAGGACACTGCTGTTTTTAAGTTCTGATGTGGCCTTTGATAGGGGAAAGAGAGTTATGAAAGATACCAGGCAGTCTGCTTTCCCATGGGGAACACTTCTGGGTTGTGAATGGCACTGCCACCCGGGCAGTTGTACTACCGCAGCCAGGGGCCCATTCCTCTTTTGATCCTCACAAACAGTCTGCACCTGGGAGTCAGAAAGCAGTCTGACTGGCTGGCCACGTGAAAACTTAGCAGCAGAAAAATATTTTGAGCTCTGAGCACTGGCTGAAGTTATGCAACTGGAGTAGCTGCCTATCTCTCTCCCCCAGTGTGAACTATTTTGAATGGCAGAAAAGGCCGTAGGGCAGCCAGACTGTATCTTACTACAAAACAACAAAACTAAAAAATAACAATAAAAAGAGAAAAGTTGTTCCTCATAGATGAGGAAAAAGCAATGAAAAAACACTGGCAATCCCCAGAGCCCTGGTGCTCTACAAAAGACCTCCCAGTTCCCAAACAATGGAATCCATTCAAAATGACTTGTTCCTGATGACAGTCACAAAATTCAGACAATGGATGGAGAAATGGTTAAGGAAATCCATGAGAAATTGGGAGCAAAGATTACTCAGGCAACAAAAGCAGTGCAGGAGATAAACGTTGAGGTGGCCAATATAAGAAAGGTCTAATCTGAAATCCTGGAAATGAAGAATTTCTTCCTGAAGTTTTAAAGCACAATGACAGGCCTAGGGAACAGAATCAACTAGGGAGAAGAAAGAATCTCAGAGTTTGAAGATCAAAACATTGAGCTAAACCAGTTTGACAAAAACAAGGAGAAAAAACTCAAAAATAATGAGCAAAGTCTACAAGAGGTGGGAGATTATGTAAAAAGACCAAATCTGTGGTTGATTGGCATCAGTGAAACAGAAGGGAAAACTGAACTCCTTCCAAAAAGATTTCCAAGAGGTCATGTAAGAAAATATCCCCTATCTCACTAGAGAGGCAACCATACAACTTAAAAAGATTCAGACAACCACTTCAAGATATTACATGAGAAGACCATCCTCAAGACACATAGTAACCCATCTTCACAAGGTAAACATAAAATAAAAATCCTAAGGCAGCTAGAGAGAAGGGACAGATCACTTACTGTGGAAGAATTGCAGCAGATTTCTAAGCAGAAATCCTATAAGACAGAAGGGTGTCTAGTCCCATTTTTAACATTCTTAAAGGAAAGCAATTCCAAGAAAGAATTGCTTACTCTGCCACGCTAGGCTTTATCAATGATGGAGATTTAAAATCCTTTCCAGACAGTCAATCTCTAAGACAATATGCCATCTCCAGACCAGCTTTCAGGATGGGCTCAAGAAAGTCCTGAGCACAGAAATGAGAAAACAGTTCCACAATTCCATCCTTCAAAACAGCTCAAGCAGGCACAGAGTTAGCAAAGCACACATATCAGTCACAAAATCTAAAAAAAAAAAAAATAGAAAAAAAGGAAGCAAAGTAACCTCTTAAGAGCATCATGGCAGGGATAAAACCTCATATATCAATAATTAACTTGAACATGAATGGACTAAATGCATCACTAAAAAAGGGATGGAGGAATATATTGAATAAAGAAACATAATCCAACGTTTTGTTGCCTCCAGGAAAACCATCTCACTGCAAAGAACGCCCACAAGTTCAAGGGAAGGGGCTGGGAAAGGATTTTCCAGGCAAATGGAAAATAAAAAAGAGCAGGAGTAGCTATTCTTATATCAGACAAAACAGAGTTCAAACCAATAAAAGTTAAAAAGGATACCACATAATGATAAAAAGCTCAATCCATCAGCAAGTAATATCCATCTCAAATACATTTGCATCCAACACAGGAGCACCTAGATTTATAAAACAATTGCTACATAAATAAAAAGGGCATACGCACACATACAATCATAGTAAGATATTTTAATACCTCACTAACATTTCTCGATAGATCATCAAGACAAAATATTAACAAGGATATTCAGAATATTAACTGGACAATTGACCAACTGGACCTAATAGACTTCTACAGAACACTCAACCCAACAACCACAGAGTATGCATTCTCCTCATCAGCACATGAAACAAAATCTAAAATTGATCACATTCTCAGGTATATTTCAAGTGTGAACGTATTTCAAAAAGTTGAAATAATGCCAAACATCTTCTCAGATCACAGTGGAATAAAAATATTATCACCCACAAGAACCCCCTAAAACACACAAATGCATGGAAACTAAACAACATGCTAATAACTAACTTTTGGCTCAACACAGAAAACAAGACAGAAATAAAAAGATTTCTGGATACAAATGAAAAGACACAACACATCAAAACCTCTGGGATACCGTTGGTGTTGAGAGGAAAGTTTATAATGTACAAACATATATCAAGAAAATAGAGGACTCGCAAGTAAATAGCCTAATGTCACACCTAAGGGAGCTGGAAAAGCAGGAACAATTAAATCCTAATTTCAGTAGAAAAATCCAAACTACTAAGATAAAGTTACAATTGTAGGCAATAGAAGACAAAAATAACACAGAGAAGATCAATGAGACAATAAGTTGGTTTTTTGAAAGGATAAATGAAATCGACAGACCCCTGGACAGATTGACTTAAAAAAAAAAAGAAAGAGAAAGTCTAAATAAATATAACTAGATACAAAAAGACTCACAACTGACCCAGGAGAAATTTAAAGATTATCAGAGATTACCATGAATATCTGTATGCAAGTAAACAAGAAAACCTAGAGGAAATGTAGGAATTCCCAGAATAAAACTACCACCCAAGGTTAAAACAGGAAAAAACTGAAACTTTAAACAGACCTATAACAATCCAGGAAATCAGGTGAGAGAATTACCTGAGCCCAGGGATTTGAGACCAGTCTGGGCAATTTGGCAAGATCTCATCTCTACAATAAATCAGAAAAATTAGCTGGGCATAGTCATGTATTCTTGTGGTTCTAGCTATTTGGAAGGCTGAGGTAATAGGATTGCCTGAACCCAGTAGGTCAAGCCAGTAGTAGCCATGATCATGCCACTGCACTCCAAACAAAGTGAGACTCTGATTCAAAAAAAAGAAAAGAAAATACAATTCAGGATCCAACTCAATGACAAGAAACATCCCTGCCAAAAAAAAAAAAGAAGAAAACAATCAATCCTAGGCCAGATGATTTCTCTGCTGAATTCTACAAGATATATAAGGAAGAGCTGATAGCAATCTTACTGAAAGTATTCCAGGCAATCAGGAAGGAAGGAATTCACCCTAGTTCATTCTATGAAGTTAATATCACCCTGATACCCAAAATGGCAAAGATCTAAAAAGCAAGTAGAATTACATGCCAATTTCCCTGATGAACTAACTTAGATGCAAAAATTCTCAACAAGATTCTAGCAAATTGAATCCAACAATAAATTTCAAAGATTATCTCTCATGACTAGGTGGGCTTCATTCCTGGGATGCAGAGCATTCCATCTTGATAAAAACCCTTGATTCCCTAGGCATCAGAGGAGCATTCTTTTAAAAAAAAAAAAAAAGCATTGTCAAAAATATATGATAAACCTGCAACCAACATCAAACTTAATGAGTGGAAGCTGGAAGCATTCCCCCTAAGCACTGGAACAAGGCAAGGATGCCCACTGTCACCCCCTCCTATTCAACATAGTACTGGGATTCCTAGCTAGAGCTATAAGTAGGAGAAATAAATCAGGGATATCCAAATAAAAAAAGAAGTTAAATTATTCCTCTTTGTGAACAATATGATTCTATATCTAGAAAACCCTAGAAAGTCTGTCAAAAAACCTCCTCACAATGATAAAAGACTTTGGTAGGATTCGTGTCCTGGCAGAGTTGCAAAACAGAAACAAAAACAACAACAACAAAAGACTTCAGTAATGTCTCAGGAAATGAAATCAACATGCAAAGGACAGATGCATTTCTATACACAAAAAAGCAGACTGAGAACCAAATAAAAAATACAATCTCATTCACAATAACCATTAAAAAAATGAAATATTTTGGCATCCACTTAACCTAAGAAGTGAAAGACCTTTACAATGAGACGTACAAAACATTGCTCAAAGAATCAACAATGACACAAACAAATGGAAAATATCCCAAGCTCATAGACTAGAAGAATCAATATTGTTAAGATTTCCATCCTACCCAAGACAATCTACAGATCCAAAACATTCCCTATCAAATTGTCAACATCATGTTTTGCACACCTAGAAAAGACAATACAGAATTGTATACGGAAGCACAAAAGAGAATGAATAGCTAAAGGACAAAGGAACAAAACTGGAGGCATCACACTTTCAGACTTTAAACTTTATTACAAGGTTACAGTAGCCACGACAGTATGGTATTGGTACAGGAATAGGCACACAGACCAATGAAACAGGACAGAGAATCCAGAAATAAAAACACAGTCCCTCAACCAATTCATTTTTGACAATGCCATCAATAACAAACATTGGAGAAAAGAAACCATGTATTAGCAAATAGTGCTGGGAAAACTGGCTAACCATATGCAGAAGAATGAAACTGGACTCCTGTCTGTCACTATACACAAAAATTAACTCTAAATGGATTGAGGACTTAAATATAAAATGTCGAACTATAAGAATCTTAGAAGAAAATTTAGGGAGCACCCTCCTGGACATCATAGTAGGCAATGAATTTATGGCCAAGTCCTCAAAGACAATTCAACAAAAGCTAAGATAGACAAGTAGGAATTTATCAAACTGAAAAGTTTTTTTGCACAGCAAAAGAACCATCAAGACAGTAAAGAGACACTGCAAAGAATGGAAAAAATATATATTTTGCTATACACCTGACAAAGGCTAATATACAGGATCTACAATGAACTCAATAAATTGAAAGGAAAAAAAATAATAAAAGTAGGCAAGGGACATGAACAGACACTCTTCAAAGGACGACATACAAGCAGCCAACAAACACATGAAAAATGCTCAGTTTTTCTAATTATCAGAGAAATGCAAATCAAAACTACAATGAGATACCACATACCAGTAAGGATGGCTACCATTAATAAGTCAAAAAACAACAGGTACAAGCACAGCGTCAGAGAAAAAGGGACATTTCTACTGTTAGTGGGATTGTAAGCTAGTTCAACCTCTATGGAAAGCTGTGTGATAATTTCTCAAAGAACTTAAAATTGACCTTCCAATACAAGCCATCAATCCCTCTTCTGGGAATATACCTGGAGAAATACAAATTATTCTATGAAAAAGATACCTGCATACACATGTTTATCACAGCACTATTTACAATAGCAAAAACATGGAATCAGCCCAGATGACCATCGAAAGTGGAATGGATAAATAAAAAGCAGTACATATACAAGATGGAATATTATGCAACCATAACAAAGAACAAAGTAATGGGTTTTGCAGCAACTTGGATGCAGTTGGAGACCATCAAATTAAGTATCACAGAAACAAAGAACTGAATACTGAATGTTCTCACTCATAAGTGTATCTTGATCACTAACTGATCACGCTAGCAGAAGTGAGGGGTCTGCAGATCCTGGACACTGCGAGGAGAGGGAGAGAAACAGGAGAGAGGGGATCACATAGCAACACGCCGGGTACCTGGTTCACTATCAGAGGGAGAGAGGGCCAGCTAGAAGGCCAAACCCCACCTACATGCAACCCACTTTGTAGCAAATCCTCACTTGTTCTCCACAACTCTAAAATAAAATTTTTTTAAATGCATTTTTATATCTTAATCTGAATAGTAGGTATATGAGGACATATTTTATTTATATTTTAATTGTTTTATAACTTAAATTGGGTATCATTTTTATGACATTCATGAATTTGTACAAAAACTGATCTGATATGTTTATATCAAATGAGATGAACATGAAAATATAAACTATAAAAGAGTCTATTAAAAAGTTATTATCATTGGAACCTATTGGAGATCTTTGAGAGAGTATATAAGGAATCACATTATTTGGTGAAAATACCTTCTGTTAAGTGTCTGTTTTGAATCAGCAAACTACCCTGATTCTTCCTAAACCTCTTTCCAGGGTATATTATCTTATTTTATTTTTTTTAGTAATAGCCACAAAACAGGCATTGAAATAGCGTATGAAAGAACTATGTTTTCACTGCCTTGGTTAGGAATAATACCCAGCAATACACCTCAGAACAAAGCTGGGGACATATTTTTGTTAAGAGTAATCAGATTCTTTAGTTTTGCAGGATTTCAGTATTGTTAATCATTGACAGAAATAAAATGACTTTAAGTTCTCATGCTTATTCAAAGGCTTGTCTTGATATACCCTTTGCTATGGCTTCTAAAATAAGACATAAATTACTAACTTCTCTTTGTTTGCCTGAAAGCCATATACCACAGCAATAAAGAAGTGCAGGTCTCTACCAGTGCAGTAAAATGGAAAGAAGTCCGCTTGCTGAAAATTATAGTTATTAGAGTGTAAGGAACTATTATTGATATGTTGAGAAAAGAAGATACAAATAATCAACAAATAATTTTTGGAAGCCGTTATGCTGGGACCCCCCTTTGAAGGACATTTTCAGATGACCCAGAGAAGCCTAGAATAGCACAGGTATGGGAAGTAATATAGCAATGTTTTGAGTTAACCTATTAAAGAGATGCAAGATGGGTGCAGTAGCTCATGCCTGTAACCCCAGCATTTTGGGAGGCTGAGATGGGAGGATCACTTGCCCTCTGGAGTTCGAGACCAGCCTGAGCATCATAGGGAGACCTGTCTCTTAGGAAAAAATAATAATTTTTAAAAAAGAGATGTGACACAGACTACAACGTTAAGCCAAAAGTGCCATCATGAACATTCACATTCACATTAGTTATATTTTTCATGTTGTATTCTATCACTCCATTACCATCATCAACATTTAGTTAGGAGTTAGAATGTGCTTACTAATTTTCCAAACTTAAAATAAGGACCAGAAATGTATTTTAATGTAATTCATGATATTTGCATTGTGTAAAGTTTTGTAGTTTTTGGTAGACTTTATACTCAGGAAATACTTGTAATTTGTGAAGAAGGTTAATTTTCTTATTCTGTAATAAGCACTTATATATAAGAAAAAATAAGCACTCTAATTTTTAAAAAGAGACCAAAAAATAAACAGGTAGCTTGAAGAACAACAACAACCATAGAAAAAAAAAAACATCCAATATATGTGATTTTATATTTAATTTTTCTATTATGTAATAAAACTAAAATCAACGATATGTAATTTTATTATATCAGTATGTATAATCCGAACAACATATATATGTTGGAAAGGTTCAGAGGGTAGAGAGTTGCAACAAAAACCTAAATATTCAGACGAGAATATTTAGGGTTGGCATGGATAAAGGCTCAAAAGTTGAGAGAACATGCTGCATTTTATTATCTCACAGAAATTCATTAAGCTGGAGACGAGAGTATCAAGGGAGGAGATAAATTGTGAGAAATAAGCCTGCTATTGTAGGAAATCAAAACTCACACGGCCTCGCAGACCATGTTAAAGAGCTTAGAATTTATTTATTCTAAGCACTATGACAAGTTACTGCAGATTTTTAAGCACCAACGTACCCTGGTCATTGAGATGCATTTTAAAAAGATCTTTGCTGCAGTGCAAAGGATGAACAGAAACCTAGACAACATTAGTGAATTAGTAATTTCCTTGTTCTTGAGCCAGACCGATCTCCAAATACCTTACCATTTAATCTTTTAACATTACTGTTTTTATACAAATTATCTAAACTGCTTAGAGTTACATATTAAAATAGACAATAATTACAAAAACAGCAGTCACTACTGAAGTAACATTTATATGGACAAAAACAGGTAAAGGCGATTAATGCCCCTGAGTAGTAGAGTAAAAGGCCACCAATCAATGAAACTATTCTAGGCTAATGCATCTCAGTTTCCCACCAAGTCATCTCACAAATGAATTTGTTCTCAAGGGCCTAGGAACAATTTCCTGAAAATTGATTCTATCATAAATTCCTATGCAAATATTACACCCTAATAGTATACTTGTGAACATATGGCTATCCAGATTATTTTCAATAACATAAAATTGATAGTCCAGAAACCTGGCTTTATTGTCATCAGGTTACTATTAGATTATCATCCTTAACCCACACTCCATCTCCTGCACTCATCTGACACACTGATACCCAGTTCAAGGAGCTACTCTAGGCCTTCTGTCAGGAAAAGGTTTTATCAGTTTAAAACCACATGTAGCAGTGCTATTTGACGCCATCTTTACCATCCCATAAATTGATCAGGAGATTCTGGGAGGCAGCAATTTTTTCTGAAATTCTTTGCTATCTTGTCAGAAAACCAAGTATTTTTTTTGTACCTGATAAATATATAGAGTCAAATATATAAAGAATTTGAAAACTGAGAAGAGACTCTCAATAATATGTTATCTAGCAATAGAACTGCAAAACTTGAAGTGGTATAGCAAGTTGACTATTGGACATGGTGGTATATAAGAGTTTTACCAGCAGTAAAGGTATCAAACATGATCTCAGCAGCGAACCCGAGCAGATTAACAGGAATCAGAATTGGGGAGAAATCAATGAAATAAGAAAATCATCTTCAAAATACTGAAGGTGACTAGAATGTGCAACCCCAATTATGCCACTTTGAGATAATAATTATTGTAAACTGGAAACATTTCAAATTCAACAGATGGAAAAAAGAGAGAGAGAGAAAGGCATTCTCAGAGTTTCTCTTTTCTGATCAAAGCAGAAACTTCTGAGAAAGGAGGCTGTCATAAATTATCTCTTTGGGGTGGTTTACCTTCAGGAAAAAGACTGCCATAAATCTACCATAAATTCCTTTCAAAGAAAGTTTTGTAGCCATTAAGAAGGCAGAAAACCCACTAACACCAGCATAAACAGACGTTATTACAAGCTTTCTATCCCCAGTGTGTTTTGAAAAACTCATTTGTCTCTCCCAAAGACACCTATTTGTTCTTCTCCTAGGAGCCTTTTCTCCTTGTTTCCCTTTCCCTACCAAGTCAGGTAGATGAATCTCTAACTTTGGCCATTAGTGAACTAGTTATTCCTTTTGTTTGCTTCCATGTGAATTCTAATAATTCTAATAATAGTCTAATCATAATCTCCTATTAAAATTTTAAAAATCCTGTTAATATGGCCTTTGTCAGATTAATTTGCAGGTTCCTGAGATGAAGCTAAGAGAGTAGAGGAAAAGTTCCCCCCCCCCAACAGTTTTGATAACAAAGTTTAGATGAGCTCCTGAGGTGGTAGCTGAGATCTCAGGACTTCTGACAAAGTCAGAAAAGGTAAGGTTTCTTATTAAGTCAGTCTCCCAGATTTCTGCTGCGTCCAATGGAGTGAAGATGGTGAAAGCCTCTCCTCTCTTTCCCTTTGCAAATTTAGATTGGCTGAAGAAAACACTTATAAGAACTAGTTCTTTGAGTTATTTTTGCTCTTGGATGACATTCAGTTTTAAGTTATCTCAGTTATAGATCATTCCCCCTCCAGGGATAGCCACTCCCTTCCTGTTTGTTCTATTTGCCTTCTGAGAGCTTGTATTGGATCCCATGAGAGTACACATGTACTGCACTCTCTCATTCTCTCTCTCTCTCTCTCTCTCTCTCTCTCTCTCTCTCTCTCTCTCTCTCTCACTGAGGCTGTGATTCAATTATTAGAAGAATGAAAAGCTGTTCATTTCTTACTGATTTCATCTTTACAAAAACAGAAATGTAACTCTAGTGTGGCAGAGAGAGGCTGAAAAACAGTTAAAATTATTCCTTTTAAAAATCAACCTGCAAGCTCCAAAACCTGGTAGACGTGGGGCTTGAGAAAACCAAGTAGTCAAACGTCACTTTCCTGGAAATGCAGGATAATAATCCATTCACAACCTTACCCCCACATCCTCTCTTTGTGAAGTTACCAGTTTACAGCCCCTGCTTGTCATGTATACCCTGGAGACAAGTTGTTGTTTGAAAATCTGGTTTTGCTAAATACAACCTGGCAAATTCCAAAGAAAAATGTATAGCCATACAACCCGACCCCCTCCCTTGCCTAAACTAACAGATAAAAGCCCTCTTCTCTTTCTACTGGTGACTCAGCCTTGGAGCATTAGCCCGCTGAGTCGTGTCAGCGCTTAATAAACCTCTGCTTCCTAAGATAGTCTCAGTGTCATGGTTTCTCTGTTTTCCCGCAACACCGGAAGTAATTCAAATTTACCTGTCCTTCTTACCCGTCCCTAAACCTCCCCTGTTTGTCACTACGTGTTGCAGATATTCTAAACTACGTGTTCAGAATATTGGATAAAAGACTGTCCTGCACTTAAGAGAAAAGAAAAACTTAAGTAGTAATTACCCTAGGCCTCTGATAATAGGCAAGCATGTCCCTGAACCATGTCTTTCTCAGTCGCTTTGAGATGTAAATCTTCTACTGCCCAGTACTCTCCTCTTAAAGAACTGAGAGCCATATCTTTAAAATGCAGACATCTAAAATAAGAACTCTGGCTTCTATCCTGAAGGGTACCTTGCTTTAACTTCTCAGATAACTAAAAATATTACCCAACATCAAAAAAGAAAAAAAGGATTATTTAGAAACTGGCTGGATATTTTATCCACTCTGATGAACTTTGGAAAATGCACTTGGTATGTCAGAAAAATTCTTCCCTTCAAAAATTTAGTCCATAGCCTCTGTAAAATTGCATATCAGGGAAAATTAAAATCGTAAAAGTCTTATTCACAAATATTGGCACACAAAAAAGTTTGTCCTCAATAAGCAGGAAAAATTAACTTATTTCATCTGGAAACACCATTCAGATCCATCTGTAGTAAATAAACTAGTGAGTTTCATATTACTATACTGTACTGACTCATGATACAATTTTAGAATGAGAACTAAAAAGTTTCTATTTGTGTCTATATGTTTATGTATATCTATATATGTGTCATATTATGCATGTGTGACATTGTCTTATGGCCAGATACTATTATCAAATTAACTTAGAGATTTATTTAATTGCTTAGGGAAAAATAAGAACTTATAAAAATTGAATATTTTTAAAACATTCAGAAAAATGGAAACTAACTCAAATGTCAACTTATGTTATCTGGGATAATCTTTGATAGATTACATTAATTTAATTTTTTTAAAAAGTATGACCGGAATTGTCTGTATAAAATAAAATACAGACACAAGGTTTACTCTACATAGATTTACTCGTCAAATAAGCTTATATTATTTCTACTATATGTTTGAGATTAGAAAATTGTAACGTCAACCCAAGAACAGAATCAATAATAAAAGCGAATTGCTAGATATATGTTAACCATTAAAAATTAAATAGTGGGAGAGAAAAGCCATATATATAACTTTTTAGGTTCTCTGCTTATGTGATTTTTGATACTTGCCTAATATATATATGTTACAAAATGTACCTACAAGAAAAATAACTTTAGGTGATGGCTATCTGTGTTTAATGTTACTTCAAATTTTCATGAGCAATCCAAGCATAATTGTAAGAACATGTGTATTAAAAACATTTCAATGATAATTATATTTCATGATATGTATGCTTAAAATGGTTTTCAATTTTTTTCAGCAATTTAAATCTTAAAGTTATGCTAAGGTAAATTAAATAATAGTGTAAGCTAAAAATAACATTCTAAGCCCCCACCAACTGAATAGACCCTTTCTTGACCAAGGAGAGCCCAGAAATACCTTAAACACTAGATTCCTAGCCATAATGTGAAGAGTTTGGACATGCCCCTTGATGTTGGAGTTCAAGCACAAATGACCAGCACTTACATTAAAATAGAGATCTTAAGACTGACAAAACAGATTCTTTGAAGTAATAAGAAAACAAATTATAGACAAAACTTAAGGCCATGCATGCAAAGCAAGGGTTAAGTCATGCCTACAGGGCTTCGATTTTGCTGCAGAGCATCCTTAACTGGGAACATTCCTTTCTTCTGACTCCAAGTTTTAGACAGATTCTTACTCCTTTGGTCAGTTGCAAATGAAAGTATCACCAAGTCCACCTATAATCTACAAACTCCTGCTTTACTGTATCCTACCTTTTCAGCTGGAACCAATGCCTTCCACGTATTGGCCTATCTCTTTGCCTCCCTAAAATGTAGAAAACAAACTGTAATCTGCCCCAACTCAGGACAATCTACTCTAGGCTTCTTGGGTTTTTTTTTTTTTTTTCACCAGGCTGCAGTCACTAACTTTGGCTCAAAACATTAAAACTTTAAAATACTTTACAGAGTTTGGTTTTTCCATTAGTAATAGAAATTCATTTAATATTGATGTTATTTCCAAATAAGATAAAATGTTGAAATGCTAACTACTGAACTAAGTTTATCTACTTTTGACTTCCTAATTTTTAAAGTGAAATTAAAGATATTTTGGACTATTAATAAGCATGTTCTTTTGCCATATTAAACAATTATGCTATGAGGAGGCATTTGCCTCTAGAAATTATAATGTGATAAATTTATAAATTTCCTAATTACTATAGAATGCAAGTATATGACAGTTTACAATCAACTAGTTTCTAATTTTTATTGGGGATTAAAGTTACTAATAGTTAAAACTTCATACATATATGAGGAAACTACTATGCATAATAAGGTGGATGAAAATAATCCCTGTATACAAAAGTATGTAATGAAAGTAGTATGTGTTTTGAACTAAGAAAAGTATACAAGTTATGAAAGATGTATCCTGTTAAGAAAAAAAGAGTGCCACTTTATCTTAAAGTAGTGCCTCTATGGATATATAAAGTTGTGAAGAGTCTAAAAAAGAAAAACGACAGTGAGAGAGAATTGTATCTCATGTGATCAAGCAGGCTAAGATTAAATGAATTTATTATTAGGCTTTGAGTGAATTTTGATATCAATAGCATACCAGTGCAACACTAGAGTTGGGTTTATTTCTTGTTAAAATGACGAAGTTTTCTGAGATCATTTTGTCTTTTCTTAATGAGGTTGTAGAAAGTTTTTCTTTACCCTTTAAAAAATCTCTCAAGGAAACAAAGATTTTGTGACTTATCAAAATAATTTTCTATACTTCATGTTGTCTCTATTATCCCTTTGGTTGACTAAGAAACTTGTCTCCTCAATATTGAAAGGAACTAAGATTTTTTGTTTACATCCTATTACAGTAACTTCCCTACAAATAAACAAGTTCCATTTCAAGAGCGCCTTCATAAGTCCAGTTTGTTTTTAAGTCTAACAAAGTTACCCTAGGTACCCAGCTAACACTATATAATTGGCTATATAATACTATACTGTAATAGATATATAATACTTTACACACAAATAATACATAAAAGACAAACAATACTGTACAGTAAAGTATACAAAAGCACAACCTCTTGTAGAGGATGCATGCACATGACTGCATGCCAGACACGTGAACTAACTTACGTGATTGAACATTAAAGTGCACATTCACATCTTTGAAAGTTCACAATTTGAAGATTCATATATAAAAGACTTACTGTACTTTGTTTACCTTTCATTATCATTTTGATTAAATGGATGACTAAGTATTTAAATCTATTTAATCAAATGTTCAAGCCTTTGAACATTTTCGACAACTTTCCAAAATCAAATTATAAATAAATTGTTCTTGATCTCCAACTGACTGTGATTTCTCAGAAGAAATTCTCAAATTTTCCACTTGGAAAACCTCAATTTTTTTTCATTCACTTTGTAAAAAGAGGTGTTAAACTAATTGGATTTTTTATATGCTTAATTGCAAGGGAAGCATTGTCAAATATGAAATGTTGCCTAACCTTCTTTGTTATGTTTGTATAAGTTTTTAGCATAAGCATTAGAAATTGTATGAAGTTCTAAAAATTTGTCTGTGTCCTTGCTATCCATGAAATGTCCTAGTATAATATTATCAGACAAAATGTTGATTGTCAGTTTAAACGTTATATATC
The DNA here is from genome assembly GCF_000164805.1 of Carlito syrichta. Classification (NCBI taxonomy): domain Eukaryota; kingdom Metazoa; phylum Chordata; class Mammalia; order Primates; family Tarsiidae; genus Carlito; species Carlito syrichta. The sequence goes on along the minus strand of NW_007074601.1, from coordinate 8,826 downwards.
ATAGAAGCAACACAATTTTTTTTTGCAAATTGTGCTATTCTCATTGGATCTCTAATCATGGCCATTTTAAGTCTTTTATGATTCTCAGACAGTTATTTTTTTACTCTTATGCTTTCCAGAAAGCAGCATCCACAGACCAAAGTTCTTTGTCTTCAGAAAGACTTGTGAAAAAGACTATGGCAGGTACTTTGGAAGACAGACTTCGGATAATATTACTTAAATAGCTTCAAGATCACTGTACTGAACTGGGTGAGGACTTCCAGAATTAATGGAGAAGCTGAAGGATTCATAAAAGAAAACTTTATTTTCTCTTAAGCTATGTTCAATTAAAAGCAAATTAGTAGAGTATAGCTTTGTGAGCAAAAATAAAATATTTATCTTTTCTTTCTTTGTGATCTCTCCAAAATTTGGAAGATCTTACTTACTTTTTATTGTTATAACAATGTAGTTGTTTATATAAGTTTAATAAGAATCAGTACTCCTTGTAGCTGAACATAGTTGGAAACATTGGTTATAAGACTTTGACTGGAATGTCATACTTGAGAATTACATGTATAAAATCAAAAATTATCAGATAGCTTAAAAAACCCAAGGTTGTTTGAGGGAAACTGCTAGGGGAGGGAGGGATACACCTCATCAACAAGGGTAACTGCATAATCAACGTTTGTAAACCTAATCCTGAATTGTACCCCATATCTTTAAAATAAATAAATAAATAAATAAATAAATAAATAAACCTAAGGATGACTTTATGGAGCCATTTGAACAAAACATGAACTGGTACCCAGCTTACAGGATCCAAATCTATAGACATTGCAAGTGAAGTCTGATTAAAAGTTTATAACTTGGTTTCATAACCTCAAGAGGCTTTTAAAAGTCAAATCTGTGATTCCTTATTCCAACAAAGCAATCTTAAAAGGATCTATATAGTCAATTATTATTCCTGTTGTACTCATCTAAATAATCAGGCCAAGTTTAATAGATGATATATTTTGCAGATAAAAATAGTCTTACTTTGATCATCTTTGAAAGAAATGGGTATTGTTATAGAGCTAAATTATATATTTCAGTGGAAAACTATAGTGCAATCCTGTGGGTTCTTAATTCTTCTGGTTTTCTTTGATATCCAGTTTTCCAACTTTTTCTCACTCTCTTATATTTCCTCCTCCATATTTCCTACCAAGTTAGGTATATCAGTCTCTAATTTTAACCATTTAGTGAGCTGGTTACTTTTTTGTTAACTCATATGCATTGTTAAAAAACTTTTTCTTCTATTAATCTCTGTGTTGTCAGTTTAACTTGCAGGCCCCAGGAAATGAACCTAAAATAATCGAAGAAAAGTTTTTCCTCCCCAACAGTACAACAAAATAAAACCACTTACCTGTGAAGTTTATATTATTGTATTGTTTTCTGGGAGAAATATTCTTGCAATTGCAATATTTAGTTCCATTCTCACTACCAAACTTCTCACTCTGGTTAAAATTGAAGGAATATAATACTAAGAAATGAAAAAAAAAGGTAGAACTAATTAGCTATAGATAGGTAGATGATAGATAGAGTAAATAGATATGAATATATATACATATATATGCTTGTGCCTTTTAATTATTAATTTAAATAAAACTGCTAATGAATGCACAAACTGGTGATCAGGAGGAAATCTGTTCATAGTATGTTCACCCTTAAATTTGGCAAAGTATGCAAATTTAGAGGTTTGAGAGATTCCCTCTTAAAAAAACTAAATGAAAACAGAAAGGATGTTATATGAACAAGGTTAAAATATATTTAAGTTTGCGTCTCTTATAGGTTAGAATCATATAATCTTAAATGAGTTATGTAACATCTATTTCTCAGTTTCTTCATATATGAAACAGAAAAATGCTTAACATTTATAGTGTTCTTTCAATACTTAAAGATAATAAAGTGCTGAGCACAACTTCTAACATGTAGTAAGTCACACAAGAAACAATAAGAAATATAATTATTCATAGCTCTTATTTACTTAAACTCACTTTAAGAACAGACCCTAAATGTAGTTTAGACTTAAAAATTCAAGCAGCTTATAAATTTTGTCAACACTTCAAGTAAGATATGAGGTCACTTGTAATGTCAAACATTTTTCTTAAAAGACCAAATCAACTTTCATAAAACTAAGTTGTTTCACCAAAAAATTAAACTTCACTTCACAGAATTCTGACTGTCATGGAATCATGAGCTGTTGTCATTTACTAACAATAATTTAAAAATCAGGTAAACATGAAAAATGATTTTGAAGAAGCTAGAAAAATAAAGGTAAACTCCAAAGGAAATATCTCATTCTATACACCTGAACTTGTAACTTTCAATTTACTCACCCCAAACAGTTAGTCCTATCACTGTGGACACCAGTATAACCACTGTAATGCTGGCCAGCCGTAGAGCAGTTTGATGCCACTTTGGACACTCAGGGTAATCTGTAATGAATAAATTTTTTTCTAAAACACTTGGACATTTGAAATAATCTTGAAAATATGTCATATAAGTGGAAAATTAGGAGCTTGCACACTGTCTTAACATAAGGAAAAGGCTTCTAGAATATTTGTTTAAATGACATTAAGATAAATAAATATTTAATTATTTTTTAAAGTTGGATTTATTGATTCTAAATAGGTCAATATGCTCTATTTATTATTTAATAAATATTCATCTTAATGCATCTTTTTCAAAACTATAATTTATACAAGAAGCAAATGGATGGATTTTGTTGATCACATTGATTTGTCAACACATTCCCACAAAAATTTGTCATTTACCTTCATTTGCATTTTGACTAAATTGCACAGATAATATTTAATAAAATCGAAGCCTAGGAAGAAACAATATAAGTAGTACCAGAGTAATTGAATGAACATAAAAATTAATATCTAAGGTGATATATAGTCAAGATTGAGTGTTGCAGCTATGTTTCCAAATGTTGCTTGAGATAAAAGTTAAATATTTATACTGATTCATGAAACAAAACTCAGATATGAATATATATAATTATATATTTTTTTAATAAAATAAGCATTATAATACTTTTTAAATCTTCAACCTAGGATAAGTCAAATCTGATCCATTACCTTTAGTTTGACCATATTTACGAGCATCTTACTATATGCCAGAAATGGGACTGGGTGTAAGCATTGCAAAAATAGAAAACTTCAAATTCCATTAGGGTATCCTCTATATAAACATGTTATTCAAAATTAGACTACATTTCTGAACATTAAGCTGTAGTCAAGTTCTTAAAATTTCTCATTAAACCTAGGATTAAAATCCGACAGAAAATTCTAGATACATCATTTGTAGTCTGACGAGGGAGTTTTAGATTCCTACCTTTGAATGCCCATTTGTGTTGGCAATGATAAGAATGCTTCCTTGGCGTCTGCATTGTCAACCCTTCTGGATTTGGCGTCTGCCCAACCAATCCATAAATAGAATAATTCACCTTTAAATGAGGTGGAAAGAGAGACATGACTTGAATGCAAGCAGAGTCAGTGTCTTCAAACTGTGGCTTTGAAACAAAACCTACAGGTATAAAACCACAAAGGATATGACTTAAGAAATGAAAGGAACCTCATTTTTTAAATAGAGTGCATGGTATTTTGGGGTGCTTAATTCCAGTTGTTTATTTAAGAGATTGTGGAGAATTTGCCTCTTTCTATCTTTTTTAAGAGATTGTGGAGAATTTGCCATATCTTCCTTACATTTTTGGTGGAATTGACCAGTGAAATCATCTGGTCCTGGTTCTTTCTGTTTGGGAAGATAACAAGTTATTGATTCCATTTCTTTAATAGATAAGGCTATTCAGCTTATTTGTTTTTTATTGTATTACTTTTGATAATTTGTCTATTTCAAGAAATTGATGCATGTCATCTGTTTATAAAATGTGTGGGAATAAAGTTGTCCATGATATTTCTATATTATCTTCTTAATGTCCATGAAATCTTTTATTTTTGAGATTGATCATTTTTTTATTTTCTCTTTTTTCTTAACCTGCCTGAGGTTTGATAAATTTTATTGATATTTTCAAAGAACAAGCTTTTGGTTTTCTGGCTTTACTCCGTTGCTTTTCTGTTTTCAATTTCATTTATTTCTTCCCTAATATTTATGATCTCTTTTTTTCCTTTTCTTTTGGTTTTAAATTGCTCTCACTTCATAAAAGAAACTTTTGATTATTAATTTTGATTCTTACTCCTTTTTCTGATACATTTACTTAATATTCTTAAAATTCTTCTCTAAACATAACCTCACTGCATCATAATTTGTAAGTTGTACTTTCACTTTCACTTAGCTCAAAACATTTTTTAATTTATCTGGAGACTTCTTTGATCCATGAGTTATTATAAAGTTGTACTATTTAGTTCCAAATATTTGATGATTCTCCAGAAATCTTTATGTTACTGATATCACATTTATTGAACTTTATTTCATTCTGAACTATAAATGATTTAAATGTTTTTATGGGTATCTTACTATATATTTAAATTTGTTAATGAATATTTTGTGGACCAAAATGTGGTCTATCTTGATGAATTGTCTATGTAAACTTAAAAAGAGTGTGTATTCTGTTATGTTGAATAGAGTATCCTGTAAATGTCAATTTGATCAAGAAAAACTTCATTTTATATTTATTATCTGACACTGCAAAAGGAAAAAAATTTTATGTCAGAGAAAGGATTTTGAAAAAAATTATTTTTACAATATAATTTATGTCTCCAAACTTTTATTTTTCTTTTCAGCTGAAAAAAATGAGAATATGAAAAAAGAATTAAACTGATTAAAGTAATTACTTTTCTGTTTTTTGTTTTGTTTATTTTGTTTGTTTTTTCATTAGAGACAGGTTCTCTCTCTGTTGCCCAGGCTGAAGTGCAGTGACACAATCATAGCTCACCACAGCCTGGATCCTAGCTCAAGTGATCCTCCCACCTCAGCCTCCCAAATTACTGGGATTACAAGCATGAGCCACCATGTCCGGCTGATTAAAGTAATTTCTGAAAACTACCGTGATAGCTGAGAAGAACTTGTTTTTCTTTTTAAAAAATTACATGTTTTCCTTTTGGTTTTACACAATAGTGGTGCCATATGAGTCCACTTTTGTAAGGAACAGATAAAAATTTGTGATCTGCATCAAATATCCGAAGTACACAGTTATTCTCTTCCACAATAAAAAAATCAAATACTTCAAAGGAGAACACATAAAGATAAGAAAATTAGAATGAGCTAAAATCACTTGAAGTCAATCTAGGGAAATGCATCTTCGTTTGTCACATGAACCATCAAATAAACCAAATGATCATATCTCTGGATTAATAGGTTCAAGCATAATGAAGATATTTTTCATACTGGGCCGTTATTGCTATCTTTGAAATCTATTTTTTAGGAAATGCCAAGGAAAATACAGGAAAAATGAATGTAGAATAAGATAACTCAACACATCTTTTCTGAAATGAAGAGTAGGAAAGAAAAGATTGAAAAGCATATTTGAAAAACAGCAAGTGTCTGGTTTTCGACATGTTTAAAAACCTCTAAACATAGGCATTCAAATAAAAATGTCAAGTAGGCAATTAGATATTTGTACCTGCAGTCCAAAAAGGGAACTAAACATAAAACAGAATGAGCTCACCTGGTTAGAGAATACATCTTCAGGGCCAAGTACAGCTTCTTAAGGAGCTTCAACATTAAGAGCTAAGACAGAGGGAGGAAAGCCAGTACATAAGATTAAGAAAGGGCAGGTGGGGATATAGGAAGAAAAACAAGGATGTGTTCAGAAATCCATAGAAGAAAGTTTTTATTAAGTAAGGAGTGGTCAACTGTGTCAAATGCTGTTGAATGGTTAAGGAATATAAGGATAGTGAAATGTCCAGTGAGTTTGACAAAGTTGGCGTCCTTACCGACATTGATCAGTAAGAGAAAAAAGAATGAAAAATGGAGAAAAAAGAATGAAGTCAGCTGAAAAGAGAGCAGAAAGTGAAGAATTGGAAAGTGTACTATTAGCTAAATCTATTGATAAGTATACTATTTAGGGAAGAGGAGTAATGAGATAATAACTAGAACAATATGGGTGGTCAATGGAGACGACTGTGGATCCCTGGAGCATTTGTTGCTAAAGGAATGAATCAGCAAAAACAGCAACAACAACAACAACAAAAACAACAACTGATGTTGCAACAGAGAATGGAGGAGAATAACTACAGAATAGGATATTGAGAAATAATGAGAGATGGATTCCAGAGTACAAGTGGCTGTGTTGGCTTTTTATAGGAGCAAGGATACTGTTTCTGCTGCAACAATAGAGAAATCAGGTGGAGGTGAAGGTTTTAAATAGATATTCTTGATGCATAGGAGAATGACTATTCTTTGCCTTGAATTCTAAACACATTTGGTTTACTCTGGCAAGAGTTTTGCACAGATCTCTAAATCATTTTTCCACATCAAAGAAAAGCTGGGGGAAGGACAACTCCAGCCTCTTTCTTTGCCAGCAACTTATTTCCTCTCAACAGTAGTTACAGTATTTCTTGGACATATTTTGAAAGCTGAAGCTTACCTAAAATTGTTTTATATATGTTATTTGCTTTTCTGTTTTGTTTGAAATTTTGCACACATTTTTAGAACAGTATGCATGCAAATAGATATAAAGCAGCAAACTGCTTGAGACTCAGGAATATTTTCAAGTGAATTGTTATTAAAAAAAAAGAGGTTTGAAATTAAAGGAGGAATTATTCAACAGTATCTTTCCTTGAAGAAAATATTCTTCATGTGGATGGAGGGGGTGGAAGAAATAGAGGACAGAACATGGCTACTAAGTGAAGAAAAAAAATAGGGTCTTAAAAACAAGTTATAACAATGTTATGGCAACAGATTTTATAATAACTGAGAGAGTGAGCAGAGTAAAATGTTAGGGTTTACCTTAAGATTATTAAATAACTGCATGAATTTTTATATTCTTGCATTCACCATAAATATTGGAGTTGCCTGTGTATGTATCAGGGATAGCTGATTTTTCATCTTTGAATGAACATCACTTGACAAATGTAACTTTTAAAAAATGTGTTGAATAAATGGATGCATGAATGGAGTTGACAAAGTTCACTTGATGCAAAGTGTAATTTGTTTATACAAACATGCACACAATTAGGCACAGGAAATGGAAAAGATGAAACAGATATTTACTTATTTGCAAATAAGTAAATATAAAAAAGTAAATATAGTTATAATTTAATGTACATTTAAATGATAATTATGTTTTAAATAGTATTGAATACTTAAAATATTGCAGAGACAGCCGGGCTCGGTGGCTCAGCCTGTAATCCTGTGCTTTGGGAGGCCAAGGTGAGTGGATTGCCTGAGCCCACGGGTTTGAGACCC